>NC_089839.1:111647639-111787639 GCF_035609145.1 Eleutherodactylus coqui | reverse complement strand
CGCTATTGTGGCTTAATAGTGGGACCTGGGAACTTGAGATGCAGCCCAACATGTAGCCCCTCGCCTGCCCTATCCGTTGCTGTGTCGTTCCCATCACTTTCTTGAATTGCCCAGATTTTCACACAAGGAAACCTTAGCGAGCATCGGCGAAATACAAAAATGCTCGGGTCGCCCATTGACTTCAATGGGGTTCGTTACTCGAAACGAACCCTCGAGCATCGCGAAAAGTTCGTCCCGAGTAACGAGCACCCGAGCATTTTGGTGCTCGCTCATCTCTAGTTGGGACCCATTAGCTTTTCCTATTTATGACATAATCAATGCTCGTGCCAAATTTTAAGTTTCTATGGCATTGGGAAGTGACAGATTTAGATTATGTACGTAAAATTTTGACGCCAATTCTTTTGCGCTAGAATTGAATAATCGTGTTGGGACCCAATTTCTTTTCCTATTTTGGAGATAATCTATGCTTTTGCCAAATGTCATGTTTCTATGACATCGGGAAGTTGGAGAACTTTTGGAGAGTCAGTGAGTCAGTCAGTGAGTCAGTCAGTGAGTCAGTCAGTGAGTCAGTCAGTGAGTCAGTCAGTGAGTCAGTCAGTGAGTCAGTGAGGGCTTTCAGCTTTATATATATAGATATATAAAGCTGAAAGCCCTCACTGTCTCACTGATTGACTGCCTGACTCACTGACTGACTCACTGACTGACTCGCCAAAAGTTCTCCAACTTCCCAATGTTGTAGAAACATGAAATTTGGCGCAAGCATAGATTATCTCCAAAATAGGAAAAGAAATTGGGTCCCAACTCGATTATTCAATTCTAGCACAAAAGAATTGGCCTCGAAATTTAACGTACATAATCTAAATCACTCACTTCCCAATATCATAGAAACGGGAAGTTTGGCACGAGCTTTGATTATGTCATAAATAGGAAAAGTTAGTGGGTCCCAACTCGATTATTCAATTCTATGCGCAAAAGAATTGACGTCAAAATTTTACGTACATAATCTAAATCTCTCACTTCCCAATGTCATAGAAACGTGAAATTTGGCAGGAGCATTGATTATGTCATAGAAAGGAAAAGCTAATGGGTCCCAACTCGAGTATTGAATTCTAGCGCAAAAGAATTAGCGTCAAAATTTTACGTGCGGAATGTAATTTTCTCACTTTCCGGTGTCATAGAAACGTGAAATTTTGCATGAGCATTAATTATGTCACAAATAGGAAAAGCTAATGGGTCCCAACTCGATTATTCAATTCTATGCGCAAAAGAATTAGCGTCCAAATTTTACGTACGGAATCTAATTTTCTCACTTTCTGGTGTCATAGAAACATGAAATTTGGCACGAGCATTGATTATGTCATAAATAGGAAAAGTTAATAGGTCCCAACTTGATTATTCAATTCTAGCGCAAAAGAATTGGCGTCGAAATTTTACGTGCGGAATGTAATTTCTTCACTTTCCAGTGTCATAGAAACATGAAATTTGGCACGAGCATTGATTATGTCATAAATAGTAAAAGCTAATGGGTCCCAACATGATTATTCAATTCTATGCGCAATTCTAAGCGCATTGATTTTGCGCTAGAATTGAATAATCGAGTTGGGACCCATTAGCTTTTACAATTTATGACATAATCAATGCTCGTGCCAAATTTCCTGTTTCTATGACACCGAAAGTGAAGAAATTACATTCCGTACGTAAAATTTGGACGCTAAATCATTTGCGCATAGAATTGAATAATTCAGTTGGGACCCATTAGCTTTTCCTATTTATGACATAATCAATGCTTGTGCCAAATTTCCTGTTTTTTTATGACACCGGAAAGAGAAGAAATTACATTCCGTACGTAAAATTTGGACGCTAATTCTTTTGCGCATAGAATTGAATAATAGAGTTGGGACCCTTTAGCTTTTCCTATTTATGAGATAATCAATGCTCGTGCCAAATTTCCCGTTCCTATGACACCGGAAAGTGAAAAAATTACATTCCGCACGTAAAATTTCGACGCCAATTCTTTTGCGCTAGAATTGAATAATCGAGTTGGGACCTATGAACTTTTCTTATTTATGACATAATCAATGCTCGTGCCAAATTTCATATTTCTATGACACCGGAAAGTGAGAAAATTAGATTCCGTACGTAAAATTTGGACGCTAATTCTTTTGCGCATAGAATTGAATAATCAAGTTGAAGTCATTAGCTTTTCCTATTTATGACATAATCAATGCTCGTGCCAAATTTTGAGTTTCTATAACACCGGGAAGTGAGAGAATTAGATTCCGTACGTAAAATTTGGACGCTAATTCTTTTGTGCATAGAATTGAATAATCGAGTTGGGACCCATTAGCTTTTCCTATTTATGTCATAATCAATGCCCGTGCCAAATTTTAACTCCCTCACTGACTGACTCGCCAAAAGTTCTCCAACTTCCCAATGTTGTAGAAACATGAGATTTGGCGCAAGCATAGATTATCTCCAAAATAGGAAAAGAAATTGGGTCCCAACTCGATTATTCAATTCTAGCGCAAAAGAATTGGCGTCGAAATTTAACGTACATAATCTAAATCACTCACTTCCCAATATCATAGAAACGGTAAGTTTGGCACGAGCTTTGATTATGTCATAAATAGGAAAAGTTAGTGGGTCCCAACTCGATTATTCAATTCTATGCGCAAAAGAATTGGCGTCAAAATTTTACGTACATAATCTAAATCTCTCACTTCCCAATGTCATAGAAACGTGAAATTTGGCAGGAGCATTGATTATGTCATAGAAAGGAAAAGCTAATGGGTCCCAACTCGAGTATTGAATTCTAGCGCAAAAGAATTAGCGTCGAAATTTTACGTGCGGAATGTAATTTTCTCACTTTCCGGTGTCATAGAAACGTGAAATTTTGCATGAGCATTGATTATGTCACAAATAGGAAAAGCTAATGGGTCCCAACTCGATTATTCAATTCTATGCGCAAAAGAATTAGCGTCCAAATTTTACGTACGGAATCTAATTTTCTCACTTTCTGGTGTCATAGAAACATGAAATTTGGCACGAGCATTGATTATGTCATAAATAGGAAAAGTTAATAGGTCCCAACTTGATTATTCAATTCTAGCGCAAAAGAATTGGCGTCGAAATTTTACGTGCGGAATGTAATTTCTTCACTTTCCAGTGTCATAGAAACAGGAAATTTGGCACGAGCATTGATTATGTCATAAATAGGAAAAGCGAATGGGTCCCAACATGATTATTCAATTCTATGCGCAAAAGAATTAGCGTCCAAATTTTACGTGCGGAATGTAATTTTCCCAACTTTCCGGTGTCATAGAAATGAGAAATTTGGCACGAGCATTGATTATGTCATAAGTAGGAAAAGTTAATGGGTCCCAACTTGATTATTCAATTCTATGCGCAAAAGAATTAGCGTCCAAATTTTACATGCGGAATGTAATTTTCTCACTTTCTGGTGTCATAGAAACGGGAAATTTGGCACGAGCATTGATTATGTCATAACTAGGAAAAGTTAATAGGTCCCAACTCCATTATTCAATTCTAGCGCAAAAGAATTGGCGTCGAAATTTTACGTGCGGAATGTAATTTTTTCACTTTCCGGTGTCATAGAAACTTGAAAATTGGCACGAGCATTGATTATGTCATAAATAGTAAAAGCTAATGGGTCCCAACTCCATTATTCAATTCTATGCACAAAAGAATTAGCGTCCAAATTTTATGTACGGAATCTAATTTTCTCACTTTCCGGTGTCATAGAAACGGAAAATTTGGCACGAGCATTGATTATGTCATAACTTGGAAAAGCTAATGGGTCCCAACTCGATTATTCAATTCTATGCGCAAAAGAATTAGCGTCCAAATTTTATGTGCGGAATGTAATTTTCTCACTTTCCGGTGTCATAGAAACGGGGAATTTGGCACGAGCATTGATTATGTCATAAATAGGAAAAGCTAATGGGTCCCAACTCGATTATTCAATTCTATGCGCAAAAGAATTAGCGTCCAAATTTTACGTGTGGAATGTAATTTTCTCACTTTCCGGTGTCATAGAAACGGGAAATTTGGCACGAGCATTGATTTTGTCATAAATAGGGAAAGCTAATGGGTCCCAACTCGATTATTCAATTCTATGCGCAAAAGAATTAGCGTCCAAATTTTACGTACATAATCTAAATCTCTCACTTCCCAATGTCATAGAAACATGAAATTTGGCACAAGCATTGATTGTGTCATAAATATGAAAAGTTAATGGGTCCCAACTCGATTATTGAATTCTAAGTGCAAAAGAATTAGTGTCCAAATTTTATGTACGTAATCTAATTCTCTCACTTCCTGATGTCATTTTATATGAAGGAAATGTTGCATGGTTGCCTCCATGTGGTGTTTCCTGGGTAACGCAGAGAATTATGCAAAATGGTGAACATATGTTTTTCCTCAGTATCTCTAAAGTAACCACGACTTCATAAGATTTTCCATGTGATCACCAGATAAACACCAGTACCAAATTAACTCGGGCGAAGCCGGGTATATCAGCTAGTTCTAATATAAACTTGAATTATTAAATACCCTAACTTCATTATCTGGGCGAGATTATTATATTAATTAACCATCTGTGCCTGGTTAGATATAGGCATTACAACAAATATGCGCTGTTGTCACATTTATAACCTGACAATTGATCTGGATTGGTATCTTGATTTTGTTGTACCTTTGGAGGAGCAGATAATAACATGTTTCTACAATTAAGGTGGAATACTTTAAGAAAGCTTAGTTCCTGATTGATTATTATAAACATGGATATGAGTATATATCAAGGAGTTAAATAATGTGCATCACCAATTATTTTGTGGTATATGTGATTATATGGGTCACTTGTTAAACAGTGTGACTTATATGATCACATCCCCTTATTGTGATAGAGAAGCCTGGTGCAATAATGATGGAAATAGGGCTCGGTGCATGATAACTCCTTTGGTGACATGCACGGGCTGACGCCGGGGGTCACGTGAGTCGATGACTGGTCCGATTGAGGACGGAGGGATCCCGTTATGTGCTGGCTGCTTATGAGCGGCCGTTGCGAGTGTGGGGCTCGCTACGTGGTGACGTGTATGACGCCGGACACGTGACGACGTTGGCTGTCACATTACCGGGTTGTCTGTCACATGATCGGGCTGTTCGACCCGAGTATACATACCCACATCACTATGTGAGCGCTATGTTGCGCGTGATTGTGACGCTACGGGGGATCAATATGAACACGCCCACTAACCAAATAGAGTCACTAGACATGTATAACTTCCATTATAACTATATAATGTTAATGATTGCTTTATAATAGCAGTCTAGTTGCTTGATAGCAAATTAAGGAATGGTGCTTTTTCATTATAGAGGAGGCTAATTTACATATCACCTGATGCCTGGTACGAGATATCTTTTGTATGTTTCAACCCCTTTTAACCTATGCATGGCTTTGGGATGTCTCCACATGGACTTGGAGTAGTCCACAACACTGTGAGGTATGTATATGCACTCATGGGGTTAAATAGTGGGTTGGTTTGTCCACACCTGAATTGTGTTTGTCACTGTATAGTTGATGTATTTATATGTGTCATTATGTACTGGTTAACCATGCTTGAGAAAGGTCACGATAGTGACCGAAACGTCGCAGGTTTTCCTTTGATGGAGGAATAAAGATTTGGAAGTTGTCTTGAAAATTCATCTGATGCTGCCTGGTGCTTGCTTTATACTTCTACAGTTCCAGTTCACAGTCCCTTGCTGTTCCTTGTGTGCATTTGTGTAGTATCTCAGGTTATGCAGACAGCACGTCCCAGTGTGGACGTGACATATGTACAGCAACAATCCAAGTGTTTAATGACAAACAGAGTAGCCCCAACTGCTGCAACAAACAAATACCAGTGGAAATTAGATATTTAAGCTGACTTGATGCACTTCCTCTTTACCTCAGTATTGATGTGCGTTTGTCTCAGACACTCAGTGTATCTAGGTTGCCTGCCTCAGGACTGTTTTGTCTGTTTGATCCTAATCCTGTATCTGTTCATTCTGTATATTTTTTTGCCTTGCGCTTTAGCCTGTGTGCTTTTGTCCATTTCCTTCCAGTCTGTGCATCATTCCAGTCTCTGTTGTAAGTCAGTCCGGTTCTGTGTTCTGTGTGTCCTATGTTCAGTACATCATCCCTGTGTCCTGTCAGGGATAGTTAGCTCTGAGGTTCCAGTGCGGGTCCATTCTTATCAGGACACCTACCGTTCTTTTAGGCAGGGGTCTTCCCATCTTCCTAATTAGTTGAGGGCAAGATTCCCCATCTGAGTTTGCCTTGAAACTGGGAACAGCTGCCAGCCACAGCAGGTCTGGTCCAAAAGCCAGGCTGGGGGGTTAGCACAGTGGGTCCACTTTCGCTATCCATAACAGCGTAACATGTCAATCTCAATTCCCAGAAAACCAAGGGTCATAGTTGGACTCTCGGTCTTCTCAGCCAAAAGTGGAACCCCCAAATCCTCGCTGTCTGCTCTAATGAATATAGCATTGCTGAACAACCATTCAAATCTGCCGGTCCATTGCACAGGAAATCATCCAAATAATGGATAAGGGAACACCAACTCGAGACATCACTAGTGACCCATTTCAAATTACAGAAATGAATTGGACCATCACATAAGCAGACAGCAATTCACAAAGTATTTTTCCTCCCCAAAACAGCCCAAGAAATGCATAGAATCCTGATGAACTGGGAGCAAACAAAAATATATTGGCCTTTACTAACAAAGCCCCCTGTCCGATTTCGCATACCAACCACTTGGCCACATCAAATGATCTATAAATGACCAAAAATAACTGAGAACCAATTTCGTCATTTACAGAAAAACCCTTAGGAAAGGAGAAATAGTGAATAAGTTGGAACTTGTTGGGTTCCTTTTCAGGCACCACACTCCCACACCTCTGTTCCTACCCTGACTGTGTTCTCCATTTTTCCAGTGATCCAAACCTCCTACTCCCATCTCCAAGATTTTTCCGGAGCTGCACCAGTTCATTGAATTGTTCTATCCCAATTAGATTAATCAGCAATATCCACAATTTTAAGTGTGTCCTAAAAACGGATTTCTTTATGGCTGGTGACTGGCTTATGCAGCCTGACATATAACACTCTATATTTAAGATTTATTTTGTTTTGTATGTTGTAAAGCTGTGTGCCATTTATGAAAAATAAAGGTGGATGAGGTTCAGGGGCAGACACTGAGAGCAGAGAGCCACTGTGTGAAGAATATGCCTTGCCCTGTATACTAATATGTACACATATTGCATACACTTTCCCCATCTTGCCAATACCCCATACTCTCAGTGTCCCCACAAAATAAAAGTAACCTCCCTCTTGAGGTTCCTACAGAGTAATAGTACCCCCATTCTCTTGGTGCCCCCATGCAGTAATTGTGCCCCTCTTAGACCGCATACAGTAGTAGTGCCCCACAGACATGCCCCTTACTAACAAATGAAACACTACACTTCTTTCTTCTATCTTCTACAGAGGAGGAAAAGAGAACATAGAAACTCCATGAAGATGTTGTCCATATTCAGCTGTGAACCTAGAATCCCGATGCTGCAAGGTGAAATATGGAAATGTGAAGGAACCCACTGAAATCAGTGGGTTCTATTCTCTGCATATTGCATACGTAAATTTTACGCATGCAAATGCACCCGTGTGAAGGAGTCACTATAAAAAAACTAAATAAAAACTAAGTGGCTCCATCAGAAGCAGCAGAGAGTTGACAAACAATTGTGTCACTTTTTTGTAGTGTACAGACACTTTTAAAAACATGGTGTAAATTTAGCCTTAAAGGCTTTTTATGTGGCAATTGATCAGAACGAATGTTCATTAACCAGATCATCTGCCCATGTGAAGGTGCTGGTAATCAGCTGGCAAACCAACAAATGCTTGTTTGATGATCGTAATAGAACACAAATCATCTGTTGTCAGCAGCACATCACCCCGAGTGAACAGTGCTGTGCTGCTGAAAACATTGTGTGCACTACCCAAATAATTGTACTAGAACTGATTGCTCCATGTAAATGGAGCTAAATGATAGCCAATCCACATGTAAAAATATCGTTTCAGAGTCGTTTCTGGCAGAAAAATCTGTTGGTTTAAGAAAAAAGCTCCACATGGTAAAACATAATAAAGAAGCATAAAGTCTCCTGTCTGGGTGCCCGCAGCTCAGTCTTCCCTGTAAGGCAAGACATGTGATGCAATCTTTACAGGCTGCTGCACTCTGTGACATCCTATGTAAAGGCTGACTCTACCCTGTAAACACAAACCTGCTGTCGGGGACCAATCACATCGGTGCGGGTGTATTCTGCGTTTTAAAACGCTGTGCAGCCTAATTAGTACCAGATGCCTACGAAATTGCTCAGTGTATTGCCCAATTAAATGAGTATCGGATGTACATTTGCACACCCCCTATAGACTCAGATGGGGCCTTTGGTACGCAAATGTGCACTAAAATAGGGCACACTGCAATTCTTTTTCATGAATGCGAAATGCGTGTGCAAAAACAGAAGATGAGAATGAACCTATTGAAAACAATATGTTCTATTCTCTACGTATTGCGACTGCAAATTTTGCATGTGCAAATACACATGCAAATTATTTTAGGCCGCCTTAAGGGGTTCGACAGATGAACGTGTTACGCTGCAATTTCCAGCACGCGTAACAAGAATAGTGTGCATAACACGAAGTATAGAACCTATTGATTTCAATAGGTTCATTCTCACTTTTTTTGCGCCCATAGTTTTCGTGGGCCCAAAAAAATTAGATCTGCTCTATCGTGTGTAATTTTGTACAACAAAGAGCAATATAAGGGTGACTACTCACTACAGTTCTTTTACACTGCGAAATTTGCAGCATTTTCTTTTTCTCCAGGGGTCTATGGGACTTGTTAATGTTAAAATTGCATCGCGCAAAATCGCGATTTCGCGGTAACTTGCAATTTTCCCGCGATGCATTTTTAACATTTGACAGCCCCATAGACACCTGGGGGGAAAAAAAACTGCAGCAAATTCGCAAACGCTAGTGGGTAGTCACCCTAAGGCCTTAGTCAGGCGGGCTTTTTTTCGCGCGATTTGCGCATGCGTCCGGTGATTTTTTAAAACCATTGCTTTGCAATGGTATCGGACACATGAGCGCTTTTTATGCGCTCGTCCGATAAATTATAGAACAGAAATCGCAGATCGCACCTATCTGCGATCTGCGATTCCTGTTCTCTTCTCTATATGCGCTCAATGAGGCCGGTGGCAGCAGCGCCGACCCCATTGAGAACATATAGAAGACAAATCATTCTTCTTTGCCACAGCTGCAACAGCTGTGGCAGAGAAGAATGATGTTTGCCCATTGAATTCAATTGAGCCGGCAATACAGCCGGCTCCATTGACAGCAATGGGCTGCCGGCAAGCGCAGGATGAATTGTCGGGAAGGGCTTAAATATATAAGCCCTTCCCTGCAATTTATCCAGAAATGTGTAAAAAAAAAAATATATATATATATATATATATATATATATATATATATATATATACTCAGCTTGTCCCGGCAGACGGAGTTCAGCGCGGCCGGCCTGCAGTGGGTGTGAAGGGGGTGTGAGTCAGACCAGCCCCTGATTGGCTCAGCGCTGAGCCAATCAGTGGCAGGTCTGACTCACACCCCCTTCACACCCACTGCAGGACTGCCACGCGGAGCTCCGGCTGCCGGGAGAAGGTGAGTATACAATTTTTTTTTTATTTTAACACATTTTAGGATGGATTGCAGGGAAGGGCTTATATATTTAAGCCCTTACCGACAATTCATCCCGGGCTTGCCCGCAGTGCATTGCTTTCAATGGAGACGGCTGTATTGCCGTCTCCATTGAATGCAATGCGCTGGACAGCTCCGGCCCGTTTCTAATGAAACACGGCTAGGGGCAGATTTTTCGGGCGATTTTTGGACCCCGGTCACGCGATTTGCGGATGCGCATCCGTCATGCGATCCGCAAATGGCGCGAAAAAATGCCCGCGTGACTAAGGCCTTAGAGTGCACAAAAGCACAATGAGAAGGAACGCATTGATATGAATAGCTTCTATTCCCTATGTATTACCGCACACAAAATATGTGCGCACAATTATTTCAGTGTGAAGCCGCCTAAAACTCACTTTTAAGTACGTTCACATGTCACTGACTTGCTGCAGATTTTGCTGTAAATCTGCATCAGATTGTATTCCTTCGAGGAGGCCTCAAAAGAGCGTAATCACAAAAATGCATGCGATAGCGCAACATTTTTGCAATGTGAACAGTGCCCTATCATGTGTATATATGCGCATTTTACTGTACTTTTTGAGATGCCGAGGACCGTTCACATCGGTGCAGCCTAATTAGTACCAGATGTCTTTGTTTTCTCACGAAATTGCACAGCTTATTGTGCAATTACACGGGTATCGCGTGTGCATTTATGCACCTTTGGTGTTCAAGTGTGCACTGAAATAGATTATGCTTTGGTGCTTTTAACACGCGCAAAATAAAAAATAAGAATGAACCCATTGAGAACAATGGCTTCTACTCTCTGCATATTTCACGCGTAAAATTTGCATGCACACATACACGCAAACACACTCATGGGAGTCTGGCCTCAATTTGGATTCATTTGAAGGAGGTAAATATGCTGCAGATCTGCCCCAAAGTATGGGGCAAAACCTGCAGCAAATTGGTGATGCCCTAAAATACAACAGCTACCCTAATTCATGTATTTACCTTATAGGCTCATTCACTCGAGCTTAGCGATTTTCGGTCGACTGTGACATAGCCACAGCGTGACCGAAAATCGCGTAAACGTGCGCACAAACTTGCCGTTTGTGTGCCCGTTCAGAAGGCCGGGGTCCGGCGTATACACGCCGAGCCCGGATTGCCATCAGGAGGGGGAAGACAGTTTAGCTCTATCTTTCCTTGCCGACATAAAAGCGCCTATCCCAAATGTGCTTGTATGCACTATATTGGCTGGCCAGGCACTTTTACGCCGTGGGAATACGCCCATCTGAAATGATGCACTGTAAAACAATGCATCAGATGGGTAGCACATATCGGCCGGGTGTAAAAGTACTGCCAATGTATGCATGTGTGAATGAAGTCTATAGCAGATGAGTTAGTTAGATGATATTGTTGATTCATGGTCACTATCATTAAAGTTGATATTAGAGACTTGTGCAAATACCTCAAAGCATTATTCTGTTGTTTGTAGAGCTTTTTGGTGTTATTCTACATCATAACTAATATATAAAAGTATTAAATAAATCTAAAAATCAATGCAGAATTTTTTTTTCTGTAAACAGCTTTGCTATTGATGCTGAAACTGACTCATGATAATACTGCTAATCCTTGACTTCTGTATCAGTAAGATATTGTAGATGCCAGAATTACTATTAAACAGACTACACAAAAGAAAAATATCAGAAAAATGAATAACTGTATGAACTGAATTGTGCTTCATTAATTTGTCATTTACTAAGAGTCTAAGCCGATTCTTTTCTTTACTCTAGAAATGAGTCATTATTATAAGAATTGACACACAGAAGAGGCTTATAGAGACACAGCTCTTAATCGGCTTTACATTTGGAAGTACAGTAGGTTTGGAACATTCATAATACAATAAACATAGCATCTACACTGATTTAGCTTTCATTTTATTTTTCCCTTTGCATCTTCAAAGAACTTGCCATTAGTAAAGAAAGAAATAGGTCTGTGTTATGTTAGCCACTAGAGATGAGCGAGCACCAAAATGCTCGGGTGCTCGTTACTCGGGACGAAAATTTTGCGATGCTCGACGGTTCGTTTCGAGTAACGAACCCCATTGAAGTCAATGGGCGACTCGAGCATTTTTGTATTTCGCCGTGCTCGCTAAGGTTTCCATTTGTGAAAATCTGGGCAATTCAAGAAAGTGATGGGAACGACACAGTAACGTATAGGGCAGGCGAGGGACTACATGTTGGGCTGCATCTCAAGTTCCCAGGTCCCACTATTAAGCCACAATAGCGGCAAGAGTGCCCCCCCCCCCTCCCAACACTTTTTACTTCTGAAAAACCCTCATTAGCAAGGCATACCTTAGCTAAGCACCACACTACCTCCAACAAAGCACAATCACTGCCTGCATGACACTCCACTGCCACTTCTCCTGGTTAACATGCTGCCCAACCCCCCCCCCACGACCCAGTGTCCACAGCGCACACCAAAGTGTCCCTGCGCAGCCTTCAGCTGCCCTCAAGCCACACCACCCTCCTGTCTATTTATAAGCGCGTATGCCATGAGGAGGAACTGCAGGCACACACTGCAGAGGGTTGGCACGGCTAGGCAGCGACCCTCTTTAAAAGGGGCGGGGCGATAGCCCACAATGTTGTACAGAAGAGAAATCCAATCCTGTGCCACCTCCATCAGGAGCTGCACACGTGGGCATAGCAATGGGGAACCCATGTGCCACACACTATTCATTCTGTCAAGGTGTCTGCATGCCCCAGTCAGACCGGGGTTTTTTATAAATAGTCACAGGCAGGTACAACTCCGCAATGGGAATTCCGTGTGCACCCACAGCATGGGTGGCTCCCTGGAACCCACCGGCTGAATATAAATGTATCCCATTGCAGTGCCCTGGACAGCAGAGCTAACGTCAGATTAAATGCAGGTGGGCTTCGGCCCACACTGCATGCCCCAGTCAGACTGGGGTTCTTTAGAAGTGGACACATGCAGTTACAACTCCGTGTGGACCGACAGCATGGGTGGCTCCCTGGAACCCACCAGTGGTACATAAATATATCCCATTGCAGTGCCCATCACAGCTGAGGTAACGTCAGGTTTAATGCAGGTGAGCTTCGGCCCACACTGCATGCCCCAGTCAGACTGGGGTTCTTTAGAAGTGGACACATGCAGTTACAACTCCGTGTGGACCGACAGCATGGGTGGGTCCCTGGAAGCCACCAGCGGTACATAAATATATCCCATTGCAGTGCCCAGCACAGCTAAGGTAATGTCATTTTTAATGCAGGTGGGCTTCGGCCCACACTGCATGCCCCAGTCAGACTGGGGTTCTTTAGAAGTGGACACATGCAGTTACAACTCCGTGTGGACCGACAGCATGGGTGGGTGCCAGGAAGCCACCGGCGGTACATAAATATATCCCATTGCATTGCCCAACACAGCTGAGGTAGTAATGTCATGTTTAATGCAGGTGGGCTTCGGCCCACACTGCATGCCCCAGTTAGACTGGGATTCTTTAGAAGTGGACACATGCAGTTACAACTCCGTGTGGACCGACAGCATGGGTGGGTGCCAGGAAGCCACCGGCGGTACATAAATATATCCCATTGCATTGCCCAACAAAGCTGAGGTAGTAATGTCATGTTTAATGCAGGTGGGCTTCGGCCCACACTGCATGTCCCAGTCAGACTGGGGTTCTTTAGAAGTGGACACATGCAGTTACAACTCCATGTGGACCGACAGCATGGGTGGGTGCCAGGAAGCCACCGGCGGTACATAAATATATACCATTGCAGTGCCCAGCACAGCTGAGGTAATGTCATGGTTAATGCAGGTGGGCTTTGGCCCACACTGCATGCCCCAGTCAGACGGGGGTTCTTTAGAAGTGGACACATGCAGTTACAACTCCGTGTGGACCGACAGCATGGGTGGGTCCCTGGAACCCACCGGCGGTACATAAATATATCCCATTGCAGTGCCCAGCACAGCT
Source organism: Eleutherodactylus coqui (assembly GCF_035609145.1). Lineage (NCBI taxonomy): Eukaryota > Metazoa > Chordata > Amphibia > Anura > Eleutherodactylidae > Eleutherodactylus > Eleutherodactylus coqui. Next base: position 111,773,867 of record NC_089839.1, on the reverse strand, counting down.
GAGGTAATGTCAGGTTTAATGCAGGTGGGCTAAAAATTAATTGGATTACACTGTAGGCGAGGGCCCCCAAAAATTGGTGTACCAACAGTACTAATGTACCTCAGAAAAATTGCCCATGCCCAACCAAGAGGGCAGGTGAAACCCATTAATCGCTTTGGTTAATGTGGCTTAATTTGTAACTAGGCCTGGAGGCAGCCCAGTTAAAATAAAAATTGGTTCAGGTGCAAGTTTCAACGCTTTAATGAGCATTGAAACGTATAAACATTTTTACAAAAATTATATGACTGAGCCTTGTGGGCCTAAGAAAAATTGCCCGTTCGGCGTGATTACGTGAGGTTTCAGGAGGAGGAGCAGGAGGAGGAGGATGAATATAATACACAGATTGATGAAGCAAAAAGGTCCCCGTTTTTTATGGTGATAGAGAACGATTCTTCCATCAGCGGGTTCAGCCTACGTAATGTTTAGGTACCGCTGCTGTCCGCTGGTGGAGAAGAGAAGTCTGGGGAAATCCAGGCTTTGTTCATCTTTATGAGTGTAAGCCTGTCGGCACTGTCGGTTCACAGACGGGTACGCTTATCCGTGATGATTCCCCCAGCCGCACTAAACACCCTCTCTGACAAGACGCTAGCCACAGGACAAGCAAGCACCTCCAGGGCATATAGCGCGAGTTTAGGCCACGTGTCCAGCTTCGACACTCAGTAGTTGTAGGGGGCAGAGGCGTCACGGAGGACCATCAGTTTGTCCGCCAGGGTCCTGTGGTATAGCATCAATCTCGATGCCCCTATAAGGTTCTCCTTATACCGTGGGTCGAGCAGTGTGTACACCCAGTAATCCGTAGTGGCCAGAATGCGTGTAACGCGAGGGTCACGAGAAAGGCATCCTAACATGAAGTCAGCCATGTGTGCCAGGGTACCTGTACGCAACACATGGCTGTCCTCACTAGTAAGATCACTTTTAGGATCCTCCTCCTCCTCCTCCTCCTCAGGCCATACACGCTGAAAAGATGACAGGCAAGCAGCATGGGTACCCTCAGCAGTGGGCCAAGCTGTCTCTTCCCCCTCCTCCTCATGCTCCTCCACCTCCTCCTCCTCAACGCGCTGAGATATAGACAGGAGGGAGCTCTGACTATCCAGCGACATACTGTCTTCCCCCGCCTCCGTTTCCGAGCGCAAAGCGTCTGCCTTTATGCTTTGCAGGGAACTTCTCAAGAGGCATAGCAGAGAAATGGTGACGCTAATGATTGCAGCATCCCCGCTCACCATCTGGGTAGACTCCTCAAAGTTTCCAAGGACCTGGCAGATGTCTGCCAACCAGGCCCACTCTTCTGTAAAGAATTGAGGAGGCTGACTACCACTACGCCGCCCATGTTGGAGTTGGTATTCCACTATAGCTCTACGCTGCTCATAGAGCCTGGCCAACATGTGGAGCATAGAGTTCCACCGTGTGGGCACGTCGCACAGCAGTCGGTGCACTGGCAGATTAAACTGATGTTGCAGGGTGCGCAGGGTGGCAGCGTCCGTGTGGGACTTGCGGAAATGTGCGCTGAGCCGGCGCACCTTTCCGAGCAGGTCTGACAAGCGTGGGTAGCTTTTCAGAAAGCGCTGAACCACCAAATTAAAGACGTGGGCCAGGCATGGCACATGCGTGAGGCTGCCGAGCTGCAGAGCCGCAACCAGGTTACGGCCGTTGTCACACACGACCATGCCCGGTTGGAGGCTCAGCGGCGCAAGCCAGCGGTCGGTCAGCTCTGTCAGACCCTGCAGCAGTTCGTGGGCCATGTGTCTCTTCTCTCCTAAGCTGAGTAGTTTCAGCACGGCCTGCTGACGCTTGCCCACCGCTGTGCTGCCACGCCGCGCGACACCGACTGCTGGCGACGTGCTGCTGCTGACACATCTTGATTGCGAGACAGAGGTTGCGCAGGAGGAGGAGGGTGGTTTAGTGGAGGAAGCATATACCGCCGCAGATACCACCACCGAGCTGGGGCCCGCAATTCTGGGGGTGGGTAGGACGTGAGCGGTCTCAGGCTCTGACTCTGTCCCAGCCTCCACTAAATTCACCCAATGTGCCATCAGGGAGATATAGTGGCCCTGCCCGCCTGTGCTTGTCTACGTGTCCGTTGTTAAGTGGACCTTGGCAGTAACCACGTTGATGAGGGCGCATACAATGTTGCAGGAGACGTGGTCGTGCAGGGCTGGGACGGCACATCGGGAAAAGTAGTGGCGACTGGGAACCGAGTAGCGCGGGGCCGCCGCCACCATCATGCTTTTGAAAGCCTCCGTTTCCACAAGCCTATACGGCAGCATCTCCAGGCTCATCAATTTGGCTATGTGCACGTTTAACGCTTGAGCGTGCGGGTGTGTGGCGGCGTAGTTACGCTTGCGCTCAAACACTTGCGCTAGCGACGGCTGGACGGTGCGCTGAGAGACATTGGTGGATGGGGCCGAGGACAGCAGAGGTGAGGGTATGGGTGCAGGCCAGGAGACGGTAGTGCCTGTGTCCTGAGAGGGGGGTTGGATCTCAGTGGCAGGTTGGGGCACAGGGGGAGAGGCAGTGGTGCAAACTGGAGGTGGTGAACGGCCTTCGTCCCACCTTGTGGGGTGCTTGGCCATCATATGTCTGCGCATGCTGGTGGTGGTGAGGCTGGTGGTGGTGGCTCCCCGGCTGATCTTGGCGCGACAAAGGTTGCACGCCACTGTTCGTTGGTCGTCTGCACTCTCAGTGAAAAACTGGCAGACCTTTGAGCACCTCGGCCTCTGCCGGGTAGCATGGCGCGAGGGGGCGCTTTGGGAAACAGTTGGTGGATTATTCGGTCTGGCCCTGCCTCTACCCCTGGCCACCTCACTGCCTCTTCCTACCTGCCCTGCTGCTGCACTTGCCTCCCCCTCTGAAGACCTGTCCTCAGTAGGCTTAGCAAACCAGGTGGGGTCAGTCACCTCATCGTCCAGCTGCTCTTCCTCCGAATCCTCTGTGCGCTCCTCCCTTGGACTTACTGCAATTACTACTACCTGAGTGATAGACAACTGTGTCTCATCGTCATCGTCCTCCTCACCCACTGAAAGCTCTTGAGACAGTTGCCGGAAGTCCCCAGCCTCATCCCCCGGACCCCGGGAACTTTCCAAAGGTTGGTCATCGGTCACGACAAACTCCTCCGGTGGGATAGGAACCATTGCTGCCCATTCTGGGCAGGGGCCCGAGAACAGTTCCTGGGAGTCTGCCTGCTCCTCAGAATGTGTCATTGTAATGAAGTGAGGAGGCTGGGAGGAAGGAGGAGCAGCAGCCAGAGGATTCAGATTTGCAGCAGTGGACGGCGCAGAACCCTGGGTGGTCGATAGATTGCTGGATGCACTTTCTGCCATCCACGACAGGACCTGCTCACACTGCTCATTTTCTAATAAAGGTCTATCGCGTGGACCCATTAATTGTGAGATTAAACTTGGGACGCCAGAAACGTGCCTCTCTCCTAATCCCACAGCAGCCGGCTGCGATACACCTGGATCAGGAGCTCGGCCTGTGCCCACACTCTGACTTGGGCCTCTGCGTCCTCACCCGCATCCACGTCCTCTAGGCCTACCCCAACCCCTCAGCATGGTGTATTACCAGTAGTGCAGAAACAGAACACTGTAATTAAATGTGCCGCTTATTGGCCTGTGGTTGGAGGCTGACTTCGCTTACGGAATGCACAGCAGAGCCAGGAAAGAATTTTGCGCAAGCCTGTAGTGAGACGTAGGTGCGTATGACTCAGCTAGTGGAATTCACAGCGCAGAAGCAGTCAAGTGTCCAAAGGCCACTAGTAGGCCTTAAGTGTTTTGCTTCTATTTTTTTAAAGGCTGAGCTGAGACAGCAGACAGATACTGTAGGCAGCGTATATATGTATACTGTTTCCCTCTGGACGGGATGACGGCGGTGATGTAACGGGCAACGCAGAGCCAGGAAAGAATTTTGCGCAAGCCTGCTGTAACACTTAGCTGCGTATTAATTAGGACTACTACCCCCAGCAGAGACACAGTACACTGAGGACGGTCACAGGCAGCCCAAATATATTTTTTTCCCAAATTTTTTTTGAAAAAGCCCACTGCCTATATAGACAGTATATCTCTTTCACCTTTCCCACTGTCCCTGCCTCACCACTACTGGCCCTATACTGTGTAAAATTACTGCAGGCTGTTTCCCTCTGGACGGGATGACGGCGGTCATGTAACGGGCAACGCAGAGCCAGGAAAGAATTTTGCGCAAGCCTGCTGTAACACTTAGCTGCGTATTAATTAGGACTACTACCCCCAGCAGAGACGCAGTACACTGAGGACGTTCACAGGCAGCCCAAATATTTTTTTTTTCCCAAATTTTTTTGAAAAAGCCCACTGCCTATATAGACAGCATATCTCTTTCACCTTTCCCACTGTCCCTGCCTCGCCACTACTGGCCCTATACTATGTAAAATTACTGCAGACTGAGGATGCAATGCTCTGCACGGCCGATATACAAAAAAAAAAAAATGTGCAGCACTGCTAAAAGCAGCCTCAACAGTACTGCACACGGTCAGATGTGGCCCTAAGAAGGACCGTTGGGGTTCTTGAAGCCTAAAATAACTCCTAACACTCTCCCTATAGCAGCTCCAGCATCAGCAGCACTTTCCCTGATCTATGTCAGAATGCATCTGTGGCGAGCCGTGGGAGGGGCCGATTTAAATACTCGGGTGACACCTGATCTCGCCAGCCACTCACTGCAGGGGGGTGGTATAGGGCTTGAACATCGCAGGGGGAAGTTGTAATGCCTTCCCTGTCTTTCTATTGGCCAGAAAAGCGCGCTAACGTCTCAGAGATGAAAGTGAAAGTAACTCGAACATCGCGTGGTGCCCGCCTCGAGTAACGAGCATCTCGAACACGCTAATACTCGAACGAGTATCAAGCTCGGATGAGTACGTTCGCTCATCTCTATTAGCCACTGATCTATGAAACGGGAGATACAAATTTTATGTACCCAAAGCAGTAGCTCGTATAGCAGGGGTTACATACAATTGTACCCTTGTATCATTGGGGTAAAAATGGGGCACAAAATCACCCCTATCCACATCATACAATATGCATCCTTGGTTATTAAGTTACTTATTAAAGATATAAATAGAATTATAGGCTTTTTTATTTGTTTGTTTGCTTAAAACTGGGAAATCTTTGTCATTTTGTGAATTTTGAAGCAGTATAAAATTGAAATATTAACTTTTTTTACAGGTAAATATCCCAAGTTAGCCTCTTAGTGACACAGCCTATTTGCGCCTTAATGACCAACTAATTTTTCAGTTTCCTTCTACGCATTCTTAGGCTTCTTTCCCACGAGCGTATATCGGCTGCCGTTTTCAAAGTCGGCCAATATACGCTACCATCTAGGGCATTAAAGCTCCTGAACGGGCACACAAATCTAACATTTGTGCGCCCATTCACACAGCATGGGCCCGGCGCATATACACCGAGGCTACCATGCCGTTGCCACTTTCCCCTCCCTCCTCGTCGCAGACTCACCTCTGCTCTCCTCCCCACTCGCTCTTTGCAATGAGAGGGGGCAGGGCAGGGGGCAGAGCTAAGCACCGCCCTATCCTGCCTCCTCCCATTGCTAGCTATGGACAGGGAGCAGGTAGGGGCAAAGTCTAGGTCTGTCCCCCTCCCGCCCCCTCCCATTCCAAGAGCAAGCGGGGAGGAGAGCAGATGTGAGCCTGCGAGCGGGCAGGAGAGCAGAGGGAGGGGGTTTAGCAGCCATACTTCTAAACTCCCTCCCACCTCTGGCCACTGTCATGGGCTGCCCATGCAGCGGCCGACGTATTCCAGCCCAAAAGATAGTTCCAGGACTATCTTTTGGGACTGACGTAAAAACGCCCAGTGCTATATTGGCAGGCCGGGTGCTTTTACGTCACGAGAATACGGCCTTGTGATCCAATGCATTGGAATCCAGCTGGCCAATACACGCTCATGGGAATAAGCCCTTAGGGCTCTTTAGCACAACCGCATGCATTATTACATTCGCCCGTACCCGACGTAAAAACGCATGAGGGAAGAATAGCCATGATCAAGTCCCGATCTCAATTGCAGTATTCTCGGCTGTTCACATGCACAGCTGCTGCACATATGCAAAAAATATAGCTAAATCTCTACAGCCCGGAAATTCCTTGATCTAAGCGCTTAATAACATGGGTGTATATCGGCCGGTTTTTCACGCCCGGCTGATATGCACTGCCCGTCTGATGCATTGGCTTACAATGTATTATTGCACATGGGCATATTTCCGCGGTGGCAACTACATAGATTTCTATGGGAGCCTATGTTAGCTGCCGGAGAAGGGAGGTGGGAGGAAGTTTAGCAGCGTGACAGCTAAATTCCCTCCTTCTTCTCTTCTCCTCTCCTTGCTGCTGTTTCCGATGAGAGGGGGTGGGGGGGGGGGGAACTAAGATCTGTCCACTCCACCCCTCCCATTGCTGGCTGTGGACAAGGGTGCGGGGAGTGGGCAGAAGCTTAGCTCCACTCTCATCCTGCCCCCACCCATTGCAGATGGCCAGAGGGGAGGAGAGAGGAGGTGAACCGGCGAGGGGGAGGGAATGTCTCCCAGGCCACATGGCATTGTGGCCTTGGCGTATATGACGTTTTTACGGTACCGGCGAGCGTGTGTAAAATGCTTGCAGCCATGTAAATGGGCCCTTATTGTTAAATAGAGCCAGCTGTCTTCTTTTCCCAGCACTGGATGCAGCTAAACTCCCTCCCTTTTTTTTTCATAGACTCTTATGGGAGTTTCCAGCATATTTCGGCAAAAGACAGGGCAAGGCCTATTTTTAGATGCAGCATATAAAATCGTCGATTAAAAACGGTCGTCAATGTCCTCATTTTTCTGGCGCGATTTTTTACACAGCCAAAAATCAGTGTATCTGAATGAATACTTTGGACTCCAATGCTTCAGATTTATGCCCAATTTAATGCCAAAATAGCTGCATATATATATATATATATATATATATATATATATATATATATATACTGTCGTGTGAATAAGGCCTAAGAGCCATTACTTTTTCATTTTTCCGTCAACGAAGCCATGTGAGGGTTTGTTTTTTGCTGGGCAAGTTGTATTTTTTATTGACATCATTTTTGAGTACCTATAATGTATTGTATAACTTTGATTATTAGTAGTTAATAGCATGCTGGAAAGGCTGAAATATTTTTTTTAATCTATGAGTATGTGACTAAGCACAACCACGAATAAGCTCTGATTAAACCAGATTCTCTGATCATTCATATGCAAAATACATATTCTCTGCAAACGTAGGGATAGCACTTCAGAATCATATTTTCCAAACAGTGCTCATGTCATCTGAAAAGTTAAATTACTTTTTGCAATTGTAAAATGACTTGAATATGCATCTATGCTTATTTGTCATTTTACACTTCCTCTGCTTTAAGATCATGACTGAAGTCAGCAAAACTATTATGGCAAAAACATAATTAGATCAGTTTCCTAATATGATTCTGTGCTGTTTTATCTTTATTTTATTTCGGGTTGTTATATTATCTATTCATCTCATTTTCTGTACTACACAGCATGTAAAATGTGTTATCTGAAAGTAGCATCTAGAGAAATAATTGTTTTGAAAATGATGCTTTGAACAATTGTTGAGAAAGTTTCTAACCAAAAATATGCAAAAAAAATAATGTATATACAGTGGGGAAAAAAGGATTTAGTCAGATACCAATTGTACAAGTTTTCCCACTTGGGGCTTAGTCACGCGGGCGCATCAGCACCCATGTGACTGAGCCCTTACTGCAGCAAGAAGACGGCCGCGCTTCAGGATGGACGACTCCCGGCAGTGCCGAAGAAAAAACACATGACCGGCAATGAAGCCGGTCACATGTTCTTTCTTCTGGCGCTGCAGAGAGACGTCCGTCCTGAAGTGCGGCCGTCGTCTTCCTGCAGTAACACGGGCGCCGATGTGCCCGTGTGACTAAGCCCTTAAAAAGATGAGAGAGGCCTGTAATTGACATCTTAGGTAGACCTCAACTATGAGAGACAACATGGTAAAACACATCCAGAAAATTCACATTGTCTGATTTTTAACGAATTTATTTGCAAATTATGGTGGAAAATAAGTATTTGGTCACCTACAAACAAGTAAGATTTCTGTGTCTCACAGACCTTTAACTTCTTCTTCAAGAGGCTCCTTTGTCCTCCACTCATTACCTGTAGTAATGGCACCTGTGTGAACTTGTTCTCAGTATAAAAGACACCTGTCCACAACCTCAAGCAGTCACACTCCAAACTCCACTATGGTGAAGACTAGAGATGAGCGAGCACCAAAATGCTCGGGTGCTCGTTACTCGAGACGACTTTTTCGCGATGCTCGAGGGTTCGTTTCGAGTAACGAACCCCATTGAAGTCAATGGGCGACTCGAGCACTTTTGTATATCGCCGATGCTCGCTAAGGTTTTCATTTGTGAAAATCGGGGCAATTCAAGAAAGTGATGGGAACGACACAGCAACGGATAGGGCAGGTGAGGGGCTACATGTTGGGCTGCATCTCAAGTTCCCAGGTCCCACTATTAAGCCATAATAGCAGCAAGAGTGCCCCCCCCCCCTCCCAACAACTTTTACATCTGAAAAGCCCTCATTAGCAATGCATACCTTAGTTAAGCACCACACTACCTCCAACAAAGCACAATCACTGCCTACATGACACTCCACTGCCACTTCTCCTGGGTTACATGCTGCCAACCCCCCCCCCACGACCCAGTGTCCACAGCGCACACCAAACTGTCCCTGCCCAGCCTTCAGCTGCCCTCATGCCACGCCACCCTCATGTCTATTTATAAGTGCGTCTGCCACAGGAAAAGCAGGCATACACTGCAGAGGGTTGGCACGGCTAGGCAGTGACCCTCTTCAAAAGGGGCGGGGCGATAGCCCACAATGCTGTACAGAAGCAATGAGAAATCCAATCCTGTGCCACCTCCATCTGGAGCTGCACACGTGGGCATAGCAATGGGGAACCTGTGTGCCACACACTATTCATTCTGTCAAGGTGTCTGCATGCCCCAGTCAGACCGCGTTTTTTTATATATAGTCACAGGCAGGTACAACTCCGCAATGGGAATTCCGTGTGCACCCACAGCATGGGTGGCTCCCTGGAACCCACCGGCGGTACATAAATATATCCCATTGCAGTGCCCATCACAGCTGATGTAATGTTGTGCTTAATGCAGGTGGGCTTCGGCCCACACTGCATGCCCCAGTCAGACTGGGGTTCTTTAGAAGTGGAAACAGATGCATTTACAACTCCCTGTGGACCCACAGCATGGGTGGCTCCCTGGAACCCACCGGCGGTACATAAATATATCCCATTGCATTGCCCATCACAGCTGATGTTATGTCAGCTGTAATGCAGGTGGGCCAAAAATTTATTGGATTACACTGTAGGCGAGGGCCCACAAAAATTGGTGTACCAACAGTACTAATGTACCTGAGAAACAGTGCCCATGCCCAACCGAGAGGGCAGGTGAAACCCATTAATCGCTTTGGTTAATGTGGCTTAATTGGTAACTAGGCCTGGAGGCAGCCCAGTTGAAATAAAAATTGGTTGAGGTGAAAGTTTCAACGCTTTAATGAGCATTGAAACGTATAAACATTGTTTAGAAAAATTATATGACTGAGCCTTGTGGGCCTAAGAAAAATTGCACGTTCGGCGGGATTACGTGGGGTTTCAGGAGGAGGAGCAGGAGGAGGAGGATGAATATTATACACAGATTGATGAAGCAAAAAGGTCCCCGTTTTGGATGGTGATAGAGAACGATGCTTCCATCCGCCGGTGCAGCCTACGTATTGCTTAGGTATCGCTGCTGTTCGCTGGTGGAGAAGAGAAGTCTGGTGAAATCCAGGCTTTGTTCATCTTGATGAGTGTAAGCCTGTCGGCACTGTCGGTTGACAGGTGGGTACGCTTATCCGTGATGATTCCCCCAGCCACACTAAACACACTCTCTGACAAGACGCTAGCTGCAGGACAAGCAAGCACCTCCAGGGCATACAGCGCGAGTTCAGGCCACGTGTCCAGCTTCAACACCCAGTAGTTGTAGGGGGCAGAGGCATCACCGAGGACGGTGCTGCAATCAGCTACATACTCCCTCACCATCCTTTTACAGTGCTCCCGCCAACTCAGCCTTGACTGGGGACCGGTGACACAGTCTTGCTGGGGAGCCATAAAGCTGTCAAAGGCCTTAGAGAGTGTTCCCCTGCCTGCGCTGTACATGCTGCCTGATCTCTGCGCCTCCCCTGCTACCTGGGCCGCGGAACTGCGCCTTCGGCCACTAGCGCTGTCGGATGGGAAGTTTACCATCAGTTTGTCCACCAGCGCCCTGTGGTATAGCATCATTCTCGAACCCCTTTCCTCTTCGGGAATGAGCGTGCAAAGGCTCTCCTTATACCGTGGATCGAGCAGTGTGTACACCCAGTAATCCGTAGTGGCCAGAATGCGTGTAACGCGAGGGTCACGAGAAAGGCATCCTAACATGAAGTCAGCCATGTGTGCCAGGATACCTGTACGCAACACATGGCTGTCCTCACTCGGAAGATCCCTTTCAGGATCCTCCTCCTCCTCCTCTGGCCAAACACGCTGAAAAGATGACAGGCAAGCTGCATCTGTACCCTCAGCAGTGGGCCAAGCTGTCTCTTCCCCCTCCTCCTCATGCTCCTCCCCCTCCTCCTCATCCTCCTCCTCTGGCCATACACGCTGAAAGGATGACAGGCAAGCAGCATCTGTCCCCTCAGCAGTGGGCCAAGCTGTCTCTTCCCCCTCCTCCTCATGCTCCTCCCCCTCCTCCTCAACGCGCTGAGATATAGACATGAGGTTGCTCTGACTATCCAGCGAAATACTGTCATCCCCCGCATCCGTTTCTGATTCCAAAGCGTCTGCCTTTATGCTTTGCAGGGAACTTCTCAAGAGGCATAGCAGAGGAATGGTGACGCTAATGATTGCAGCATCCCCGCTCACCATCTGGGTAGACTCCTCAAATTTTCCAAGGACCTGGCAGATGACTGCCAACCAGGCCCACTCTTCTGTAAATAATTGAGGAGGCTGACTACCACTGCGCCGCGCAAGTTGGAGTTGGTATTCCACTATAGCTCTACGCTGCTCATAGAGTCTGGCCAACATGTGGAGCGTAGAGTTCCACTGTGTGGGCACGTCACACAGCAGTCGGTGCACTGGCAGATTAAACCAATGTTGCTGGGTCCGCAGGGTGGCAGCGTGCGTGTGGGATTTGCAGAAATGTGCGCAGAGCTGGCGCACCTTTCCGAGCAGGTATGACAAGTGGGGGTAGCTTTTCAGAAAGCGCTGAACCACCAAATTAAAGACATGGGCCAGGCATGGCACGTGCGTGAGGCTGCCGAGCTGCAGAGCCGCCACCAGGTTACGGCCGTTGTCACACACGACCATGCCCGGTTGGAGGCTCTTCTCTCCTAAGCTGAGTAGTTTCAGCACGGCCTGCTGACGCTTGCCCACCGCTGTGCTGCTACGCCGCGTGACACCGACTGCTGGCGACGTGCTGCTGCTGCTGACACATCTTGATTGCGAGACAGAGGTTGTGTAGGAGGAGGAGGGTGGTTTAGCGGAGGAAGCATACACCCCCGCAGATACCACCACCGAGCTGGGGCACGCAATTCGGGGGGTGGGTAGGACGTGAGCGGTCCCAGGCTCTGACTCTGTCCCAGCCTCCACTAAATTCACCCAATGTGCCGTCAGGGAGATATAGTGGCCCTGCCCGCCTGTGCTTGTACACGTGTCTGTTGTTAAGTGGACCTTGGCAGTAACCGCGTTGGTGAGGGCGCGTACAATGTTGCGGGAGACGTGGTAGTGCAGGCCTGGGACGGCACATCGCGAAAAGTAGTGGCGACTGGGAACCGAGTAGCGCGGTGCCGCCGCCGCCATCATGTTTTTGAAAGCCTCCGTTTCCACAAGCCTATACGGCAGCATCTCTAGGCTGATCAATTTTGCAATGTGCACGTTTAACGCTTGAGCGTGCGGGTGCGTGGCGGCGTACTTGCGCTTGCACTCAAACTGTGGCGCTAGCGACGTCTGGACGCTACGCTGAGAGACATTGCTGGATGGGGCCGAGGACAGCGGAGGTGAGGGTGTGGGTGCAGGCCAGGAGACGGTACTGCCTGTGTCCTCAGAGGGGGGTTGGATCTCAGTGGCAGGTTGGGGCACAGGGGGAGAGGCAGTGGTGCAAACTGAAGGCGGTGAACGGGCATCGTCTCACCTTGTGGGGTGCTTGGCCATCATATGCCTGCGCATGCTGGTGGTGGTGCCTCCCCAGCTGATCTTGGCGCGACAAAGGTTGCACACCACTGTTCGTCGGTCGTCAGGCGTCTCTGTGAAAAACTGCCACACCGTAGAGCACCTTGACCTCTGCAGGGTGGCATGGCGCGAGGGGCCGCTTTGGGAACCAGTTGGTGGATTATTCGGTCTGGCCCTGCCTCTACCCCTGGCCACCGCACTGGCTCGGCCTGTGCCCACACCCTGACTTGGGCCTCCGCGTCCTCACCCGCGTCCACGTCCTGTAGGCCTACCCCTACCCCTCAACATGGTGTATTAGCAGTAGTGCAGAAACAGAATGCTGTAATTAAATGTGCCGCTTATTGGCCTGTGGTTGGAGGCTGACTTCGTTTACGGAACCCCAGGAAATAATTTGGCGCAAGCCTGCTGTAACACTTAGCTGGCTGCGTATTTATTTGGAGAAATACTACCCCCAGCAGACACGGACCCAGAACACTGAGCACAGTGACAGGCAGGCCAAATAGATTTTTTTCCAATATTTTTTTCAAAAGGACCACTGCGTCTATTCAATCTATAATATATGTCTTCTGGCCCTGCCTACACAATTCTGTCCCTGCAGTGTGTCACGGAACTGCAGTGTTGCACTGTTATTAACTGCAACAGACCGGTGATTTCAGAGCCAGGAAATAATTTGGCGCAAGCCTGCTGTAACACTTAGCTGGCTGAGTATTTATTTGGAGAACTACTACCCCCAGCAGACACGGACCCAGAACACTGAGCACAGTGACAGGCAGGCCAAATAGATTTTTTTTCAATATTTTTTTCAAAAGGACCACTCCGTATATTCAATCTATAATATATGTCTTCTGGCCCTGCCTACACAATTCTATCCCTGGAGTATTACTGCAGGGCGCAATGCTCTGCACGGCCGATATACCAAAAAAAAAAAAAGTGCAACACTGCTAAAAGCAGCCTCCACAGTACTGCACACGGTTAGATGTGGCCCTAAGAAGGACCGTTGGGGTTCTTGAAGCCTACACTAACTCCTAACGCTCTCCCTGCCTCCACACTTCTGGCCCTGGACTATTACTGCAGGGCGCAATGCTCTGCACGGCCGATATACCAAAAAAAAAATGTGCAACACTGCTAAAAGCAGCCTCCACACTACTGCACACGGTTAGATGTGGCCCTAAGAAGGACCGTTGGGGTTCTTGAAGCCTACACTAACTCCTAACACTCTCCCTATAGCAGCTCCAACAGGATACCACTGTCCCTCAGCTATCTCACAACGCATCTGAGGCGAGCCGCGGGAGGGGCCGATTTTTATACTCGGGTGACACCTGATCTCCCCAGCCACTCACTGCAGGGGGGTGGTATAGGGCTTGAACGTCGCAGGGGGAAATTGTAATGCCTTCCCTGTCTTTCAATTGGCCAGAAAAGCGCGCTAACGTCTCAGAGATGAAAGTGAAAGTAACCCGAACATTGCGTGGTACTCGTTACGAGTAACGAGCATCTCGAACACGCTAATACTCGAACGAGTATCAAGCTCGGACGAGTACGTTCGCTCATCTCTAGTGAAGACCAAAGATCTGTCGAAGGACACCAGAAACAGAATTGTAGCCCTGTACCAGACTAGGAAGACTGAATCTGCAATAGGTAAGCAGCTTGGTGTGAAGAATTCAACTGTGTGAGCAATAATTAGAAAATGAAGAGATACAAGACCACTGATCATCTCCCTGAATCTGGGGCTCCATGCAAGATCTTACCCAATGGGGTCAAAATGATCACAAGAACGGTGAGCAAAAATCCCAGAACCACACGGGGGAACCTAGTGAATGACCTGCAGAGAGCTGGCGCCAACGTAACAAAGGCTACCATCAGTAACACACTACGCCGCCAGGGACTCAGATCCTGCAGTGCCAGACGTGTCCCCCTGCTTAAGCCAGTACATGTGCGAGACTGACTGACGTTTGCTAGAGAGCATTTGGATGATCCAGAAGAGTATTGAGAGAATGTCATATGGTCAGATGAAACCAAAGTAGAACTGTTTGGCAGAAGCACAACTCGTCGTGTTTGGAGGAGAAAGAATGCTGAGTTGCATCCAAAGAACACCATACGTACTGTGAAACATGGGAATGGCAACATCATGCTTTGGGGCCGTTTTTCTGTAAAGGGACCAGGACGACTGATCCGTATACATGAAAGAATGAATGGGGCCATGTATCGTGAGATTTTGAGTGCAAACCTCCTTCCATCAGCAAGGGCATTGAAGATGAAACGTGGCTAGGTCTTTCAGCATGACAATGATCCCAAGCACACCACCAGGGCAATGAAGGAGTGGTTTTGTAAGAAGCATTTCAAGGTCCTGGAGTGGCCTAGCCAGTTTCCAGATCTCAACCCTATAGAAAGCCATTGGAAGGAGTTGAAAGTCCGTGTTGCCCAGCGACAGCCCCAAAACATCACTGCTCTTGAGGAGATTTGCATGGAGTAATGGCCCAACATACCAGTAACAGTGTGTGCCAACCTTGTGAGGACTTACAGAAAACATTTGACCTCTGTTATTGTCAATAAAGGATATATAACAAAGTATTGAGATCAACTTTTGTTATTGACCAAATACTTATTTTCCACCATAATTGGCAAATAAATTTGTTAAAAATCAGACAATCTGATTTTCTGGATGTGTTTTCTCATGTTGTCTCTCATAGTTGAGGTCTACCTATGATATCAATTACAGGCCCCTCTCATCTTTTTAAGTGGGAGAACTTGTACAATTGGTATCTGACTAAATACTTTTTTTCCCCCACTGTATATACTAACATGCAAAAAAGTCAGGGGATAGAAACTACTATCATACAGGACCACCTCTAGCTCAGCAAAGTGCAGAAACTTGACATGTCATCGATTCCACAAGTGGATAGAACAGAATAAACAAAAGTATTTAAAAAAATCTTGCGTTCATAAGAGGAAAGTTCTTGTCGTTCTATAAACCTAATTTGAAAATGAATGAAGAGAAAACTTACTTTGAAAGAGGAGGTATGGGATCGATGCACAGAAACCCTCTCCTGGTGGTAATAACCAAAGTTGTGGTTTGGATGTTCAGGAAAGCCAGGTCCTCAGTATTTAATCTTTTTTATTCATCGCGCAGCAGACTAACATATACACAGCAAGCAACGTGTTTCCTTGCTCACATGAGCACCTGTTTCATGCCTATAAGGCTTTTCAAGCTCCTCTTATTAGCGCATTATTTTTTTATAATTTTGTTTATTCTGTTCTATGCTCCCAAAAACTCCTTTGGCGTTTCCTGGATTCCTTGCGGCTCTCCTCCATCGCTTCGGATGCCCACAGCATAAGAGGATTTAACTAAGATACCAGGACTACTGGTGTGATGCCTGGTTGTCCCAAAAAATTGGGTCCAGGTACACACACCAGGTAAGTCCATTTCCATTCTTATATTTTTATCCTAATCTTTACCCCCTTGAGGCGCTGTCTTAATTATACAAGTGGATAGAAGACTTTCAGAGAGCTGTTGAGCCACACAATCTGGATTGTCACCCATAGCTCCATGCTACTTGTAGGTGCAGGATTTCAGGTAAAAATGGACCTCTCCATCACATTCAATAAATGCTTGATTGGGCTCATGTTGGACGAATGCACAAGACACACAATTCATAGGAAGATACAGTAAATCAAAGTTGCATATATTACAACCATAAAAACACAATCTCAGCTGCATAATAGATAGGCAAAAAAGAGGTTAGCATGCAAAAGCCTCAATAAAAAGAATTATTAAATAGAGCTATATTAAAATATCACATAACAGAGGAGAGGAGTTCCCAAATAAACAGAAATAATGCATCAAAAAAAGGAAGGCATATAGCATGTCATGTTAATAGAGAAATGTCTATGCAAAAAATATCCAATGCTGTCATAATCATGTTACCAATGATTACTATAATACAACAAGCATATTAAATACTGCATATTTATATGTAAAAGACAATAATAACAACATGAACATAATAGTGCAAACCTTATAACCTGCACCCCGACGGACATTTTGCTAAAGCTTCCTCAAGGGAAACTCATCTCTTTTGTTATGTGATATTTTCATATAATTCTATTTGATAAAATTTAATTCTTCTTATTGAGGCTTTTTTTGTGCTGACCTGTTTTCTTCCTACGATTCATAGGAACTCTCCAGAATGTTCCGCATACCTGTTCTGGATAACTTGGGCCTGATGCCACAATGCACTACTATGCTGGAATATGCCATCATTGTGGAGGTACATGAAGTCTGTGAAGGATTGCAAATGGTCACCAAGCAGTGAAACATAGTGGGCTTTGATCAATGACTTCTTTAGGCAAACCAGTGAATCCAACTCATGCCATGGGAACACCCCCACCATGAGTATGGAACCACCGCCAGCCTGCATAGTGCCTTGCTGCCAGCTGAGGGCCATAGGTCCATAGGGTCTGTGTCACACACAATCCCTACTATCAGCCTAATATAATTTGTATCATAACTCATCGGACTCATCGGACCATAGCAAGTGTTATCAGTCCTCTAAGGTTCAGTTAGCAATCTCACAAGTCCAGGTGTGGCATGGTGTCTAGTGTAATTGTGTTAACAAAGGCATACTATGGCATCTTCTGCTCCCATATCCCATAGAATCTGACCTCCACTATCATGCCTCGTTCAAACTCGGATAATTCCCATTGCCTTGCCATCAGCATGCTGGCCAATTTTCAACCTCTTTCACAAGATAACACATGACAATTTATACAGGTGTGGACATACACCTGAGGTAATGCCATTTAATAATCAATTTGCATACTGCTAACCCATGACTTCTAGCATGTCAGTGGATATAGACATGCAAGCAGTCTAACAGTATACTACTGGTGGCAAGAAATATGCCAACATTGAATATATGAATTTTGAATTGCATTACTGCTATTTACTTTGTATTTTAAATTTGAGGTTCTTAGTGCTCATTTTGATCAAATTGTGAGAGCCCATCTGTTCTGACAAGGGAACCTCTTCAGATGGTGCACGATACTATTAGGGCCACCCTTCTTTGGGCCTAAGCCTCTAAATGAACTTGTGCTATATATGATCCAAGCTAAAATTTTCTCTAAAAATGGGAAGGGGTGCTTTTCCATAATGGAGGAAGCCATGCTTCAAAATGCACAAAAAAGGTTTCTCAGCACACCCAAAATGCAATGCAATAAATATATGCAGGTACACGTTACTGTGGCTGTAATGCAAAGACAAACATAAGAGCAATGTAACAGCATGCTACAAGCCTCAAGAAGTATGTCAGCATTGAATATATGAATTTTCAATTGCATTATTACTATACTTATCATGTATATATAAATTTGAGGTTCTTAACATACATTTTAATCAAATTGTGACAGTTCATTTGCCTTCACAAGGTGACCTGCTCGTCAGGGACCCAACGCAGACTCACCTAACTTTAGGCCACATTATTTCGCACAAAGGCAAAACTGATTGCATTACCTGGTGACAAACATTTTTAAAAATCTGAAATGCTTTTAAGAAATACAGACAGGGGGGAGTGGCTTAGCAGTCAAAAGGGAGAGGATGCAGGGCTCCATTGCTCCTGCTGTCTGGGGTAAAAAAAGGACCACCATTATTGGCCCTAAGAAGCAACACTATGGGTTATTCTAACCCTCCCCGACCCGGGTTTATATCCATGGAGCTGCATCTCCTGCTTACCAGTGGCACTTACTTATGGCCTGCTCCAGCCTGCTGGAGCTCGGGGACCTCCTGCCTGCAACCACAGCCCTCCCTCACCGGCCGACCAATCCCAGGCCCTCCCACATACTATCCTGCGGTGGACGTCGCTTCTGCTCCTCTCTTCCGGAGTGAAGGGGATTCCCCTGCTTCACCATAAGCCTCTGCTACATCTGGGGCTCCTGCCCGCGGCACCACTGACTGACTCACCCCCCACAGGACTAGGACTCTGATATGGGGCTCTGCAGCTCAAGAATCACTATTGTGGGGCTGCTGACTTGGGATGAGGAAACCTCCTGCACACAAGGCAGCCGCCATCTTGAGTGCAGACACCAATAAGTAGGTTTTCCCCTGCAGCTGCATAGGAAAACAGTGACAGCAGGAGGGTAGAACAGCTGGAAAGTAAAACAAAAGTAAGAGGGAAAAAAAAGTGAACAAAAATAGAAAAGTAAGGGCAGAAGTAAAAATAAGAGTGGAGAGGAAGATGGCTGCAAGCACCAGTAGCCTGGGAGCCCCACAGCCTGATAGCTCCCATCCTGCAGGAAAGAAGAACATTTGCAGAATGCCAGAGCTGCCTGTGAAGAAACCACAGCAGCTAGGACCCCACATACTGGAGAGGACTCCAGCAGCCCCTGGGAAAAAGTACTACTGCTCCCAAAGAGACCATCCTCGGAGGGTGAGTGATCTGCAGAAGCATCACACATACACCCCAGAGGCCCCTCCACCAACATACCTCCACATCATCCCTGGCTTGTGCTCTATTTATCCCCTGCACAAAAAAGCAGCTGGAATAAATTATGGACATCCTCTGCGGTCCAATACATTAATCTTTTTGAAATACTTTAAGGAAGCTCTAGCGCCACCCAGTGGTAGAAAAGTGGTATAACAATCTACAATTGCCTATAGAGGCATTAGACCTGAAGAACCTGTTATAATAAAACATAGCAAGTGAACACAATCCATTCCCTACTCTCCCAGCATAATGTTATCCAGACAGGCAAGATGTGAACGCTCACAAAAATAGCAAATACTGAAAACGCCAGAAAATCTAAGATACTAAGAATCCTGTGAAAAACTCCTGAAAACCCCCTTACGATACCTCACATATAAATCAGCCAAAACAAATGCCTCCTGAAGAGGATAATAAAATCTATATCGCCTGCCCTCCAGGCTCAGAAAGTGAATCTGAAGACAACTCGCAAATAGCTTCAGACGCAGAGTTAAAAAATACATCAAAGCCCATCCTACCAAAGATTGCATCAAAAATCTCTTTAAAGAATTCACGCAAACAGTTAAGGAAGAGATATTAAATCTAAAAAAGACATAAAAAAGTACATACTAGAATCAACACTCTCAAGGACTCATGCGCCACAATAATTACCCATGCAGAGAAAGTTAAGGAGATCTTGATCGACAAGCATAAAGAACTCTACCTCCAAAAAATCCACATAGATGATCTGGAGAATCGCTCCAGATGGAACAATATGCGTATACGGGGGATCCCAGAAAGTGTACCTGACAAAGAGATCTCTACTACCCTCTCCCATATTTTTAGCAGCTTATTGGAGAGAGAGAGACAAAGGCACAGATCTTGGCCTGGAAAGGGTCTTTAGACCCAAGTCTGTAAAATCTGACAGACCATGCAACATTCTCTGTTGCCTCCAAAGCCTTAAAACTAAAGAAGAAATTTTACATAAAGCCAGGGTAGCCAAAAGTATAGAATACGCTGATAAAGAAATCCAGATCTTCCAAGACCTCTCAAAATTTACATTAGATCTAAGAAGGCCGCTTCAACCCCTTACAAGAGCACTGAGAGAAAAAGGGATCCCCCATAAATGGCTTTTTCCTTTTGGCCTGGACATCTCGACTTCAAGCAGAACGTGAATCATCAAAACACCAGAGAACTTTCCCTGGTCCTAAACAAATTAGACTGTTGTGGCTGGCAGGGACAAATGGACAGGGGAGAAGTCACATGACAACCGGGGGAATCATAGAACCGCCTCCCCCCGGTGGCTCGCACTGACCCAAGTGCCGCTTGGCAGACCAGCGGACAAGCGTGCCTGTGCACGACGCGGGACGCGCCGCCTGCTGCCATGACCAACCACCAGAATGGGGGGACCACGGACAGAGACACCAGCCTGGTCCCCACAGCACCCAGAGGAGCAGCTCGCAGCAATCGGGCCCCGGCGCCCCCAGTAGTAACCCCTGGAGGCACGTACCTCTTGAGGAGCGCCTTGTGGAAACCCTATGGATTCTCCACATGTCCGGCAGGGCTAACTCGTACGCCATAGGATTGATGACTATGGTGACTGGGAAAGGGCCCACAAATCGGGGGGCCAGTTTCAAGAAAGGCGCTTTTAATTTCAAACTCTTGGACGACAAGTATACTAACTGGCCCACAGAAAACGTTTCAGAAAAAGTATGGGTGTCTCTACTCCTCCTTAGCACCGCACCCCTGGACTGCTCCAAATTGCCACACACCTTCTTCCACACCTCCCGCAGGTTCTGGACCCAAGTGTCCGCAGAAGGATTATTGGGATTAAAACCAAAATTACAGAAGAGAGAAACGCCAAGGGCCGAATGTGTATGGTTATTGATGGCAAATTCAGCCACTGCTAAATAATTGACCCAGAGACTCTGACAATCACTCACGTACATTCTGAGGTACTGAACCAGTTCCTGGTTCATACGTTCTGTCTGCCCATTAGACTCTGGATGGAAGGCAGAGGAAAACGACAACCTGATACTGATACCTTTACATAAAGTCCTCCAAAAACAAGCAACAAATTGGACTCCCCGGTCGGAAACAATATCCTTGGGAACCCCATGCAGGCATACAATCTCCTTGATAAATATGGTGGCTAGTTTAGGAGCAGACGGAAGCTTCATAACGGCAGTAAAATGCGCTATCTTGAAAAATCTGTCAACGACCACCAAGATGACCGAGCACCCCTTAGACTCGGTAATTGGCAATTCGGTAATAAAATCCATTGGTAGATGGGTCCATGGTCTCTCTGGAACAGGAAGAGGAAGAAGCGGACCCTCAGGCCATCTCCGTACACTCTTCCCCCGGGCACAAATAGAGCAGGACTTGACAAATTCCCTGACGTCCAGAGACATTTGTGGCCCCAATATAGATGGCCACACAACTACAGGGTGCCTCTGACTCCTGGATGACCTGCTAAGACCAACAAATGAGCTTCCTCCAAAATGAGAAGCCGCGAGGCCCTGGGAACAAATAACCTCCCCTCAGTGAGTCCTTCGGGAGCGGACTGCTTAGCTGCCTGGAGTAAAGCAGACATGTTGGATGTAAGGGCAGCAACCAACACACCCAGGCCCAAAACACACTCCGGTTGAGACTAGAGATAAGTGAGCACCAAAATGATTGGGTGCTCGTTGCTCGAGTCGAGCTTGTTTCGAGTAACAAACCCCATTGAAGTCAATGGGCAACTCGAGCATTTTTGTATGGGACCGATGCTCCGCATAGCTGATGACTTGTCAAACACCAGAAAACATCAGAAAGTCATGAAAACACCACAGAAACGGATAGGGAAGGGCAGGGGCAGCATGCATGGCTGCATCTGAGGCTCCCAGGTCCCACTATTAAGCCACAATAGCGGCAAGAGTCTGGCATCACCCCCCTAACAATTTTTACTTCAGACAAACCCTCATTAGCAAGGCACACCTTAGCTAAGCACCACACTACCTGCAACCAAGGACAATCACTGCCTGCGGGTGACACCGCTGCCTCTTCTCCTGGGTTACATGCTGGCATTGCTGTCCAACCCCCCACGCACGATCCTGTGTCCACAGCGCACACAAAACTGTCCCTGCGCAGCGTTCAGCTGCCCTCATGCGAGACGCTGGCTTGATAGCCACACCACCCACATGTCTATTTATAAGCGCGTACTGAATGAGGAAGAACCGGAGGCACACACTGCAGAGGGTTGGTAGGGCCAGGCAGCGACCCTCTTTGAAAGTACTGTTGAGAATTGATGATAAATTGATGAAAGATCATCATTCCAATCCCGTGCCACCTCCGTCCCAAAGTTGTCAGGAGCCGCAAACGTGGGCATAAAGGGGACTCAGGTGCCAGCACTTCTACACATCTCCACAATGCAGCAATACTCTGTGTGGAAAGCACGTGAGCGGGCCCAGATTCAGGCTCCGTCCTAGCCTCCATCTTGTGTGACCCAAGGTGCTGCGAGTTACATAGCAATGGGAAATCCATGTGTCCCCACACAATTCATTCTGTGTAGGTGTTAGATAGCTCAACACCGAAATGGAAAGTCTTTGAGTTCCTTGGGCTTGCCTATGCTGTCGGTGCACAAAGATGGTATTACACAAGAAGAAATCAGAGCGCCCAAACATGGCAGAGTTTCACCCTGCTAAGGGCCCTGGCCTACTTTTCTGCCCTAGTCAGTCAGTGTATTTGTGTCAGACAGGTAAAACACTGCTATGGGAAGTCTTTGTGCACTCACAGCATAGGCGAGCCAAAGGAACCCAAGGAAAGTATTAAACATGAAGCAATTACAGTGCCCAAACATGGCAGAGTTTCACTCCGCCGAGGACCTCGGCCTCTGCACACACCCTCAGCAATCGTGGGCATAAAGCGGACTCCGTTGCTAGTACAGCTGTGAACGTCTCATTTAATTAGTTGCGGTTGCTTTTATCGCTCCAAAGACTGGATGAACCAGGAAGAAGTTCCACGGGCCAAACCTGGTGCAGTTACACTTCCTCCAGGACTTTGGCCTCTGCCCACACCCTCAGCAATCGTGGGCATAAAACAGACTCCGATGCTAGTACAGCAGTGAACGTCTCATGAATGCAGTAACGCTCCTTTTGTTTGGCCCAAACCAGTGCCTCAGATAACTGTGGTAACACAAGAGAAAATACATGTTGCCCAGTGCTAATCCCCTGACCCCAAGCAGGAGGAGGAGGTGGCATTACAAGGCCAAGAAACCATGACCAGGACCCGCTATAGTCTGTGTGGGAAGTATGTAAGCGGGCCCTGTGTCAGTCTTGGTCCCAGCCTCCACCTTGTGTGAGCCAAGGTGCCCTGAGTTACATAGCAATGGGAAATCCATGTGTCCCCACACAATTCATTCTGTGTAGGAGTCAGATAGCTCAATCAGCACTGCAAGGGGAAAGCCATATGCACTCTGCACCCTACCCAAGTCAGTCAGTGTATTTGTACCAGACAGGTGAAACACCGCTATGGGAAGTCTTTGTGCACCCACAGCATAGGCGAGCCAAAGGAACCCAAGGAAAGTATTAAACATGAAGCAATTACAGTGCCCAAACATGGCATACTTTCACTCCGCCGAGGACATCAGCCTCTGCCCACACCCTCAGCAATCATGGGCATAAAGCGGACTCCGATGCTAGTATAGCAGTGAACGTCTCATTAATGCAGTAATGCTCCTTTTGTTTGGCCCAAACCAGTGCCTCAGATAACTGTGGTAACACGAGAGAAAATACATGTTGCCCAGTGCTGATCCCCTGACCCCAAGCAGGAGGAGGAGGTGGCATTACAAGGCCAAGAAACCATGACCAGGACCCGCTATAGTCTATGTGGGAAGTATGTGAGCAGGCCCTGGATCAAGCTCGGTCCCAGCCTCCACCTTGTGTGACCCAAGGTGCCCTGAGTTACATAGCAATGGGAAATCCATGTGTCCCCACACAGATAGCTCAACACAGCAAGGGAAAGTCTTTGAGTTCCGTGGGCTCGCCTATTCTGTCAGTGCACAAAGATGGTATTACACAGGAAGAAATCAGAGTGCCCAAACATAGGAGAGTTTCACCCCGCCAAGGACCTTAGCCTCGGCCCACATTTCTGCCCTAGTCAGTCAGTGTAAAACACCACGATGGGAAGTCTTTGTGCACCCATAGTATAGGCAGACCCCAGTAACATTCCTTTAGCAAAGGTATAGGCGGACCCTAGTAACATTTCTGTAGCAAAGGTATAGGCAGACCCCAGTAACATTTCTGTAGCAAAGGTATAGGCAGACCCCAGTAACATTTCTGTAGTAAAAGTATACGCAGAATCCTGTAACAGTTCTGTAGCAGAAGTATAGGCAGACCCCAGTAACATTTCTGTAGTAAAAGTGTAGGTGGACCCCAGTAACATTTCTGTAGTAAAAGTATAGGCAGACCCCTGTAACATTTCTGTAGTAAAAATATAGGCAGACGCCTGTAACAGTTCTGTAGTAAAAGTATAGGCAGACCCCAGTAATATCTCCCGCGAGGTTAGGTAAAACCCATAAACATTTTTTAACGATACAGCTCACTGTTGCTTAATTTGTAACGGAACCTGGAGGCAGCCGTCTGAAAAAAATTGGTTTCTGACTGTTAAAGTATCAATACAATACTTTGGAAACTTTGAAAAATTGTAATAAAAATTGTAAGTAGATGACATGCTGTTTTAGGAGGAGGAGTAGTAGTAGGAGGAGTAATAATATCCATGAGTGATTGACAAAGCTAATTTCCCCTTTTTTCCGGTGATAGAGAATGCTTTTTTCTCCGGTTGCAGCGAAAAGAATCTTTAGGTTCCGCTGCTCTCCGCCGGTGGAGAAGAGAAGTCTGGGGAAATCCAACCTTTGTTCATCTTTTTAAGTGTAAGCATGTCGGCACTGGCAGTTGACAGGCGGGTACGCTTATCGATGATGATTCTCCCAGCTGCACTAAACACCCTCTCTGACAAGACGCTAGCGGCAGGGCAGGCCAGCACCTCCAGGGAGTACAGCGCAAGTTCGTGCCACGTGTCCAGCTTTGAAACCCAATAGTTGTATGGAGCAGAGGCATCACGGAGGACGGTGGTATGATCGGCTACGTACTCCCTCACCATCTTTTTACAGTGCTCCCTCCGACTCAGCCTTGACTGCGGAGTGGTGACACAGTCTTGCTGGGGAGCCATAAAGCTGGCAAAGGCCTTGGAGAGTGTTTCCCTGCCTGCGCTGGACATGCTGCCTGATCCCCGCGCCTCCCCTTCTACTTGGCCCTCGGAACTGCGCCTTCTGCCACTAGCGCTGTCAGATGGGAAGTTTAGGATCACTTTTTCCACCAGGGTCCTGTGGTATTGCATCACTCTCGTACCCCTTTCCTCTTTGGGAATGAGAGTGGAAGGGTTCTCCTTATACCCTGGGTCGAGAAAAGTGTACACCCAGTAATCCGTGTTGGCCAGAATGCGTCTAATGCGAGGGTCACGAGAAAGGCAGCCTAACATGAAGTCAGCCATGTGTGCCAGGGTTCCAGTACGCAACACATCACTGTCCTCACTAGGAAGATGACTTTCAGGATCTTCCCCCTCCTCCTCCTCTTCAGGCCATACATGCGGAACAGATGACAGGCAAGCAGCATGGGTACCCTCTGCAGTGAGCCCAGCTGTCTCTTCTCCCTCCTCCTCCTGCTCCTCCCCCTCCTCCTCCTTTCAAAACACGCTGAGATATAGACATGAGGGTAGTCTGGCTATCAAGTGACACACTGTTATCCCCCGTCTCCTGTTCCAACTACAAAGCGTCGGCCTTTATGCTTTGCAGCGAACTTCTCAGCAGGCAAAGCAGCGGAATGGTAACGCTAATGATTGCCGCATCACCGCTCACCATCTGGGTAGACTCCTCAAAGTTTCTGAGGACCTGGCAGCGGCGAAAGCCAGAGGTCGGTCTGCTCTGTCAGACCCTGCAACAGTTCGGGGGCCATGTGCCTCTTGTCTCCTAAGCTGATTAGTTTCAGCACGGACTGCTGACGCTTGCCCACCCCTGTGCTGCCACTCCACGCGATACCAACTGCTGGCGACGTGCTCACACTTCTGAATTGAGAGGTAGAGGCGGCGGAGGAGGAAGTGGAGAGTTTGGAGGAGGTGGCATAAAACGCCGCAGATACCAGCACCGAGGTAGGACCCGCTATTCTGGGTGTGGGTAGGACATGAGCGGTCCCAGGCTCTGACTCGGTCCCAGCTTCCACGAAATTCACCCAATGTGCCGTCAGGGAGATATAGTGGCACTGCCTGCCAGTACTTGTCCACATGTCCATGGTTAAGTGGACCTTCCCAGTAACCGCGTTGGTGAGGGCACGATTAATATTGTGAGAGATGTGCTGGGCACACCAGGAAAAATAGTGGCGACTGGGGACCGAGTAGCGCAGGACCGCTGCAGCCATCATGTTTTTGAAAGCCTCCATTTCCACAAGCCTGTACGGCAGCATCTCCAGGCTGATTAATTTGGCAATGTGCACGTTTAAAGCTTGTGCGTGTGGGTGCGAGGTGGCGTATTTGCGCTTTCGCTCCAAAGCTTATGTTAGCGACAGCTGAACGCTGCGCTAAGAGACATTGCTGGATGCAGTGGAGGACAGTGGAGGTAAGGGTGTGGATGCAGGCTGGGAGGCGCTCGTACCTGTGTCCTGAGAGGGGGATTGGATTTGTATGGCAGGTTGGGGCATAGGGGAAGAGGCAGTGGTGTGACCCGAGGCGGTGATCGGCCTTCGTCCCACCTTGTGCGGTGCTTGGCCATTATATGCCTGTGCATGCTAGTGGTGGTGAGCCTGGTAGTGGTGGCTCCCCAGCTGATCTTGGTGCAACACAGGTTGCACACCACTGTTCTTCGGTCGTCTGCGCTCTCACTGAAAAACATCCGAACCTTTGAACACCTAGCCCTCTGCAGGGAGGCTTGCCACGAGGGGGTGCTTTGGGAAACAGTTGGGGGATTCTTTGATCTGGCCCTGCTCTCCCCCTGGCCACCCCAGTGCCTCTTCCAACCAGTCCTGCTGCTGCACTTGCCTCCCCCTCTGAAGCCCTGTCCTCAGTAGGCTTAGCAAACCAGGTGGGGTCAGTCAACTCATCGTCCAGCTGCTCTTCCTTCAAATCCTCTGTGCACTCCTCCCTCGGACTTACTGCCCTTACTACTACCTCACTGATAGACAACTGTGTCTCATCATCCTCCTCCTCACCCACAAAAAGCTCTTGAGACAGTTGCCGAAAGTCCCCAGCCTCATCACCCGGACTCCGGGAACTTTCCAAAGGTTGGGCATCCGTCACGACAAACTCCTCAGGTGAGAGAGGAACCATTTTTTCCCACTCATGGCAGGGACCTGAGAACAGTTCCTGGGAGTCTGCCTGCTCAGAATATGTCATTTTCATGGAGTGAGGAGGCTGGGAGGAAGGAGGAGCAGCAGCCAAAGGATTTAGAGTTGCAGTCCCTAGGCTGGGAACAGTGGACTGTGTAGAAGACTAGGTGGTCGATACATTGCTGGACGCATTTTCTGCCATCCACGACAGGACCTGCTCACACTGCTCTGTTTGTAATATAGGTCTACCACGCGGACGCATAAATTGTTTTTTTTTTCCAAACCTCTTTTTTATTTTACATTTTTGCAAATATTTTCACTAGTGCATAAAAAAATACTCCAGAATAGACTACATCTACATACCGCACCATTTACTCAGCTTTGTGATTAAATCATCCTATGACTTAATTCTTCTTTTGGACCATGCCCAATTCTCCCTGGAAATAGCCCTTACAACAAATAAAAAAGATGCCCAACTAACTGGATATTAAATGACAGCCTTCTTCAAAACAACGAGGACGTTGCTGCTATCAAACAAAATATCCAGACATATTTCAAAGATAACACAAGTTACCTCACAAAACCAGCAATACTATGGGAAGCTCCTAAGGCGGTAATATGAGGCCTCTTAATACAAATAGGTTCTAGAAGGAAAAACGAAAAGGGAGAAAGAAAGATCTGACCTAAGTGAACATATTAAAAAATCAGAACTACAACTCAAAAAAATGACCACGTGCCTTATAGAAAAAGACCTCTTTGATCTACGCACAAAGTTAAGGGAGTTGCTCAACTTAAAGACTGAAAAATACCTCTACTAAGCTAAATTTAAGCATTCTGCCTTTTCAGACAAGTGCAGTAAAAGACTAGCTTCCCTGATCAAAATCAGAACTCTAAAACATTTAGCACTAAAATTGAAGATAAAAAGGATCAATTTCACCACATGATAGAGGACATAGCCAAAACATTTTGGGCCTACTACTCTGACCTTTAAAACATTGACAAACAAGATAAATCAGACCTACAGAAGCTTAAACAAATCCAAAATATCCTTAAATCCATCTCTCTACCACAAATCTCAACCCCCTAGAAAGTAGCACTGAACAACCCAATTTCCCCAAAAGAAATTGAGGACGCCATTAGCGCCCTCCCTAAAGGCAAAAGCCCAGGCCCAGATGGCTTCAGCTCCATCTACTATAAAACATTAAACATTTAAAGATACTTTAACCCCGGCCTTACACAAATATTTCACCAACATTGATGCCACAAATAATTTCCCCAGAATAGCCCTCACAGCCCACATCTCCCTTATTCCCAAGGAAGGGAAAGACAATACCGTCTGCAGCAGTTACAGGCCAATCTCACTAATCAACAACATCAACATGTATGCAAAAATCCTCGCTAACAGAGTTAAGCTGCTTCTCCCAAACCTCATGAACATGTAACAAGTGGGATTCACCCCCCCACAGGGAAGCAAAAGACAACACTACTAGACTTTTCAATGTGATGCACAACGCCAGATACACCAATACTCCCTTAGCGCTTCTCACCATTGACTCAGAAAAGGCGTTTGATAGGGAAAAAGTGGCTATTTCTCAAAATGCCCCCACAAAAATTTAGTTTCCCTGACAATTTCATTAAGAAGATCATGGCCCTTTATAAAACCCTCAGCCAAAATTAAAGTTAACGGAAATCTGTCCCCCTCCTACAATACTATGAACGGTAAAAGGCAGGGCTGCCCACTTTTCCCTCTTCTTTTTGTTCTTTTGATGGAAGTCCTCTTGGAAAGAATTAGGCAAAACCAACACATCACGGGTTTAAAATGTGGGCGAGTAAAACACAAGACAGCAGCCTTTGCAGATGATGTCCTGTTATGTCCTGTTATTCATATCCAACCCCTAATCCTCTCTCTCCTGAGAGAATTCAAGCTTTTTGGTCAAATCTCAAATTTTAAATCTAATTTTGCAAAATCAGAGCTTCTCAATATAAATATAGATCAGATTACGTAGGCCCATCTATCCAAAATATCCCCCTTCAAAAACACTTGCTCTCATATAACATATTTAGGAACCAAAATTTCTTCTGATTTTGTCTGACATATATAATCAGAACTTTATTCTGCTACTAGACAAAATTAAAAAACGTTTTAATACATGGATAACACTCCAAACCTCATGGCTAGGAAAGAAGAATCTAATTAAAATGATAATTTTAAAATTCCTCTACCTGCTACAAGTTTTCCCTATAGAAATACCCCAATTCTTTTTTATTAAGCTGAAACATCTAATTACTAAATTTATCTGGCAGTATAAAGGGCACAGAGTAAATTACGTAACTCTAATAAAGCACAGAAACTTGGGGGGCATTGGCTTACCGGATTTCGAATCCTACCGCAACGCTATTCATTTAGCCCGAATAATTGAGCTAACACACCTCTCCAACAACAAACTTTGGACTGAACTAGAACGCAAACCCCTAGGAACCAAGCTCCACTCATTACTCTGGGATAACCCTGCACATTAAACCCTTGCTGAAAGAAATCTCTAACTCCCTCACCACAACCTACTTTAACATCTGTCACAAATTAAACAAAAAACATAGATTTATACCATTTATAAGCGGATATACTCCTTTCCTAAATTTAATGCCAAATAAACTAAAATGCCTCAAAAGCTACCTTTTGCAGCACGCTAAATATTAGAGATGAGCGAACGTACTCGTTTCGAGTACTTACGCGCCCGAGTACCGCCATTTTCGAGTACTTCAGTACTCGGGTGAAAAGATTCGGGGGGCGCCGGGGGGCGGGGAGAGGCGTGGCGGTGCGGGGGGTAGCAGCAAGGAACAGGGGGGAGCCCTCTCTCTCTCCCTCTCCCCCTCACTCCCCACTGCTACCCCCCGTGCCGCCACGGCACCCCCCGAATTTTTTCGCCCGAGTACGGAAGTACTCGGAAATCGCGGTATTCGGGTGAAAAAGGGGCGTGGCCGAGCACGTTTGCTCATCTCTACTAAATATCCCACACACCATCTTCTGAAGCTTTTCCTTAATAACCTGTTCATCTCAATACAAGGTTTTCAAAAGGGGTTATGTTTACAGCAACTTAATGAAAGGGACTATGATGTAATCAAAGGCTCAGTATCTGTTTTCCAGTTAGACATCCTTAATACCAATCATGACTTGCCCGTGCATAAGCTTTTTGGAAAAGGTTTCCCCTTTAGAGGGATTTTCTCTAAACTGGACCACACGCTCACATATAACACAGAATATGCTTCATATATCAATCGTTGGGAGAGCGATCTCGGCATAGAACTCTCAAAAGATTAAGTTAATACTATCTTAAAAAAACTCGCACTCAGTCTCAACATCAATAAGATACCAAGAGCTAAATTATAAAATAATTTCCAGATGATATAAGACCCCAGATCTTCTCCACAAAATTGATCCAAAATACCCCCCTCTATGCTGGAGATGTCTCAAAGTGGAAGGTACACTCTCACACATCCTGTACTCATGCTCATCTCTACAGCCTTTCCTGCACGAAGTGCAAAGGATACTAAATCTTATTTTGAAAGAGAAAGTAATACTCTCACCAAAATTTTTCCGCTTACCATAATCCCTAAACCTTAACGGGAAAGAGGAATTCATTACTCCAATTTTTAATTGACGCTGCCAAAATACTTATCCCTAGACACTGGAGGGAAACAGATCCTCCCAGTGCCTGGAAATGGCTAAACGAAATCAGCATACTTAGAAGCTTGGAAAAAACGAGACTTCTGCAAGAAGGAAAGAGGGAGAAATATCTTGAAATATGTTCTAAATGGATTTCCTTTAAGAATAAATAATTTTCACCCCACAACTAAATACATTAGCCAAGGTATATACTTCTTTAATATAACTCCCTTTTTATTTAATTCTGTGAACGGATCAACAAGCAGAGCTTTTATCCCCCCCCCCCGTTCCTGTCCTACCCCTTACCTTTGTTAACTCAGCCCCACTTCATGTAATTATACTCAATGATGTTACAATGCAACTTTACAATTATGATTGTTGTGAGAATCTTGGTGTGCTGTTACACCCGTACCCTCATTTCCCTCTTTTCCTTCTGTATCCCCCCCCCCCTCATATCTCCAAATAAAGAACTTACATTAAAAAAAATACAGACAGCTTTTCATTTTTTTTATTCATTGTCTCTCAATTGACATATGAAAAAACTTTCTAGTTTCAACTAGTCTTCATTAAAGATTTCCCACTGTACCGCTTTGTTTTTGTAGAGTTGTTGTAGCTGTTTCACATAGCTGGCAATCCAGTTTCTACAAACTTCGATCCGACAGCATGCTGCTTCTGGTTGTGAGCTTTCTCTGCTGCCCCCTTTTTTCTCTTAGTGTTAAAGATAGCAACAGGGAGAGGGGAAAGGTTGTAAGCAGAAGATCATTGTCTGAAAGGAAGGAAAGGATCCAAGTCCTCAGGAAGGGCAGATCACATAAGCTATACTGTATCACAGTAATAATAAAAAAGCACACACATAGCAGTCCAAAGAGGACAGTATGAATCACATGGGCGGTCCATTAGTTCAAAAAGAGAGAAGAACACACAAAGTAAACTCTGCAGGGGAATGGGAAGAAATCTTTTTTTTTTTTTAACTATGCACTGGAGATGAGCGAACGTACTCGTCCGAGCTTGATACTCGTTCGAGTATTAGCGTGTTCGAGATGCTCATTACTCGAGACGAGTACCACGCGATGTTCGAGTTATTTTCACTTTCATCTCTGAGACGTTAGCGCGCTTTTCTGGCCAATAGAAAGACAGGAAAGGCATTAAAACTTCCCCCTGCGACGTTAAGCCCTATACCACCCCCCTGCAGTGAGTGGCTGGCGAGATCAGGTGTCACCCGAGTATAAAAATCGGCCCCTCCCGCGGCTCGGCACAGATTTATTCTGACATAGAGGAGGGAAAGTGCTGTTGGTGCCGGAGCTGCTATAGGGAGAGTGTTAGGAGTATTTTAGGCTTCAAGAACCCCAACGGTCCTTCTTAGGGCCACATCTAACCGTGTGCAGTAGTGTGGAGGCTGCTTTTTGCAGTGTTGCACTTTTTTTTTTTTGTATATCGGCCGTGCAGAGCATTGCGCCCTGCAGTAATTATACATACTCCAGGGCCAGTAGTGGTGGTGAGGCAGGGACAGAAGACATATATTTATTGAATATAGGCAGTGGGCCTTTCCAAAAACATTTGGGAAAAAAAATCTATTTGGGCTGCCTGTGACTGTCCTCAGTGTACTGGGTCTGTGCTGGGTGTAGTTGTCCTCCTAATTCATACGCAGCCAGCTAAGTGTTACAGCAGGCTTGCGCAAAATTATTTCCTGGCTCTGTGTTGGCTGTTACATCACCGCTGTATTCCTGTCCACAGTGCAATAGTCTGCAGTTATTTTACATACTCCAGGGCCAGTAGCGGTGAGGCAGGGACAGAAGACATATATTTATTGAATATAGGCAGTGGGCCTTTCCAAAAACATTTGGGGAAAAAAATCTATTTGGGCTGCCTGTGACTGTCCTCAGTGTACTGGGTCTTTGCTGGGTGTAGTTGTCCTCCTAATTCATACGCAGCCAGCTAAGTGTTACAGGAGGCTTGCGCAAAATTATTTCCTGGCTCTGCTGTGCGTTCGCTAAGCGAGGTCAGCCTCCAACCACAGGCCAATAAGCGGCACATTTAATTACAGCGTTCTGTTTCTGCACTACTGGTAATACACCATGCTGAGGGGTAGGGGTAGGCCTATAGGACGTGGACGCGGGCGAGGACGCGGAGGCCCAAGTCAGGGTATGGGCACAGGCCGAGACAGTGCGGTGGCCAGGGGTAGAGGCAGGGCCAGACCGAATAATCCACCAATTGTTTCCCAAAGCGCCCCCTCACGCCATGCCACCCTGCAGAGGTCAAGGTGCTCTACGGTGTGGCAGTTTTTCACAGAGACACCTGACGACCGACGAACAGTGGTGTGCAACCTTTGTCGCGCCAAGATCAGCCGGGGAGCCACCACCACCCGCATGCGCAGGCATATGATGGCCAAGCACCCCACAAGGTGGGACGAAGGCCGTTCACCGCCTCCGGTTTGCACCACTGCCTCTCCCCCTGTGCCCCAACCTGCCACTGAGATACAACCCCCCTCTGAGGACACAGGCACTACCGTCTCCTGGCCTGCACCCACACCCTCACCTCCGCTGTCCTCGGCCCCATCCAGCAATGTCTCTCAGCGCAGCGTCCAGACGTCGCTAGCGCCACTGTTTGAGCACAAGCACAAGTACGCCGCCACGCACCCGCACGCTCAAGCGCTAAACGTGCACATTGCCAAATTGATCAACCTGGAGATGCTGCCGTATAGGCTTGTGGAAACGGAGGCTTTCAAAAGCATGATGGCGGCGGTGGCCCCGCGCTACTCGGTTCCCAGTTGCCACTACTTTTCCCGATGTGCCGTCCCAGCCCTGCACGACCACGTCTCCCGCAACATTGTACGCGCCCTCACCAATGCGGTTACTGCCAAGGTCCACTTAACAACGGACACGTGGACAAGCACAGGCGGGCAGGGCCACTATATCTCCCTGACGGCACATTGGGTGAATTTAGTGGAGGCTGGGACAGAGTCAGAGCCTGGGACCGCTCACGTCCTACCCACCCCCAGAATTGCGGGCCCCAGCTCGGTGCTGGTATCTGCGGCGGTGTATGCTTCCTCCACTAAACTACCCTCCTCCTCCTCCAACGCAACCTCTGTCTCGCAACCAAGATGTGTCAGCAGCAGCACGTCGCCAGCAGTTGGTGTCGCGTGGCGTGGCAGCACAGCGGTGGGCAAGCGTCAGCAGGCCGTGCTGAAACTACTCAGCTTAGGAGAGAAGAGGCACACGGCCCACGAACTGCTGTAGGGTCTGACAGAGCAGACCGACCGCTGGCTTGCGCCGCTGAGCCTCCAACCGGGCATGGTCGTGTGTGACAACGGCCGTAACCTGGTGGCGGCTCTGCAGCTCGGCAGCCTCATGCACGTGCCATAGCTGGCCCATGTCTTTAATTTGGTGGTTCAGCGCTTTCTGAAAAGCTGCCCACACTTGTCATACCTGCTCGGAAAGGTGCGTCGGGTCAGCGCACATTTCCGCAACTCCAAGACGGACGCTGCCACCCTGCGGACCCTGCAACATCGGTTTAATCTGCCAGTGCACCGACTGCTGTGTGACGTGCCCACACAGTGGAACTCTACGCTCCACATGTTGGCCAGGCTCTATGAGCAGCGTAGAGCTATAGTGGAATACCAACTCCAACATAGGCGGCGTAGTGGGAGTCAGCCTCCTCAATTCTTTACAGAAGAGTGGGCCTGGTTGGCAGACATCTGCCAGGTCCTTGGAAACTTTGAGGAGTCTACCCAGATGGTGAGCGGGGATGCTTCAATCATTAGCGTCACCATTCCTCTGCTATGCCTCTTGAGAAGTTCCCTGCAAAGCATAAAGGCAGACGCTTTGCACTCGGAAACGGAGGCGTGGGAAGACAGTATGTCGCTGGATAGTCAGAGCACCCTCATGTCTATATCTCAGTGCGTTCAGGAGGAGGAGGGGGAGGAGCATGAGGAGGAGGGGGAAGAGACAGCTTGGCCCACTGCTGAGGGTACACATGCTGCTTGCCTGTCATCCTTTCAGCGTGTATGGCCTGAGGAGGAGGAGGAGGATCCTGAAAGTGATCTTCCTAGTGAGGACAGCCATGTGTTGCATACAGGTACCCTGGCACACATGGCTGACTTCATGTTAGGATGCCTTTCTCGTGACCCTCGCGTTACACGCATTCTGGCCACTACGGATTACTGGGTGTACACATTGCTCGACCCACGGTATAAGGAGAACCTTTCCACTCTCATTCCCGAAGAGGAAAGGGGTTCGAGAATGATGCTATACCACAGGGCGCTGGTGGACAAACTGATGGTAAACTTCCCATCCGACAGCGCTAGTGGCAGAAGGCGCAGTTCCGAGGGCCAGGTAGCAGGGGAGGCGCAGAGATCAGGCAGCATGTACAGCGCAGGCAGGGGAACATTCTCCAAGGCCTTTGCCAGCTTTATGGCTCCCCAGCAAGACTGTGTCACCGCTCCCCAGTCAAGGCTGAGTTGGCGGGAGCACTGTAAAAGTATGGTGAGGGAGTACGTAGCCGATCGCACGACCGTCCTCGGTGACGCCTCTGCCCCCTACAACTACTGGGTGTCGAAGCTGGACACGTGGCCTGAACTCGCGCTGTATGCCCTGGAGGTGCTTGCTTGTCCTGCGGCTAGCGTCTTGTCAGAGAGGGTGTTTAGTGCGGCTGGGGGAATCATCACGGATAAGCGTACCCGCCTGTCAACCGACAGTGCCGACAGGCTTACACTCATCAAGATGAACAAAGCCTGGATTTCCCCAGACTTCTTTTCTTCACCAGCGGACAGCAGCGATACTTAAGCAATACGTAGGCTGCACCCGCGGATGGAAGCATCGTTCTCTATCACCATCAAAAACGGGGACATTTTTGCTTCCTCAATCTGTGTATAATATTCCTCCTCCTCCTCCTGCTCCTCCTCCTGAAACCTCACATAATCACGCCGAATGGGCAATTTTTCTTAGGCCCACAAGGCTCAGTAATATAATTTTTCTAAACAATTTTTATACGTTTCAATGCTCATTAAAGCGTTGAAACTTGCACCTGAACCAATTTTTATTTTAACTTGGCTGCCTCCAGGCCTAGTTACCAATTAAGCCACATTAACCAATTCACCAATTTTTTGGGGCCCTCGCCTACAGTGTAATCCAATTAATTTTTTGCTTACCTGCATTACAGCTGACGTTACATCAGCTGTGCTGGGCACTGCAATGGGATATATTTATGTACCGCCGGTGGGTTCCAGGTAGCCACCCATGCTGTCGGTCCACACAGAGTTGTAACTACATGTGTAAGCTTCTAAAGAACCCCAGTCTGACTGGGGCATGCAGTGTGGGCCGACGCCCACCTGCATTTAACATGACATTACCTCAGCTGTGATGGGCAATGCTATGGGATATATTTATGTGCCGCCGGTGGCTTCCTGGCACCCACCCATGCTGTCGGTCCACAGGGACTTCACAATAGGGAGTTGTACCTGCCTGTGTCTATGAATTAAAAAGCCCGGTCAGGTTGGGGCATGCAGTGTGGTCCGAAGCCCACCTGCATTTAATCGGACGTTACCTCAGCTGTGATGGGCACTGCAATGGGATACATTAATGTACAGCCGGTGGGTTCCAGGGAGCCACCCATGCTGTGGGTGCACACGGAATTCCCATTGCGGAGTTGTACCTGCCTGTGACTATTTATAAAAAACTGCGGTCTGACTGGGGCATGCAGACACCTTGATAGAATGAATAGTGTATGGCACATAGGTTCCCCATTGCTATGCCCACGTGTGCAGCTCCTGATGGCGGTGGCACAGGATTATATTTCTCATTGCTTCTGTACAGCATTGTGGGCTATCGCCCCGCCCCTTTTAAAGAGGGTCGCTGCCTAGCCGTGCCAACCCTCTGCAGTGTGTGCCTGCGGTTCCTCCTCATGGCAGACGCACTTATAAATAGACATGAGGGTGGCGTGGCATGAGTGCAGCTGAAGGCTGCGCAGGGACACTTTGGTTGGCGCTGTGGACACTGCGTCGTGCTCGCGCGGGGGGGGGGGGGCAGCATATAACCCAGGAGAAGTGGCAGCGGAGTGTCATGCAGGCAGTGATTGTGCTTTGTAGAAGGTAGTGTGGTGCTTAGCTAAGGTATGCATCGCTAATGAGGGCTTTTCAGAAGTAAAAGCCGCTATTGTGGCTTAATAGTGGGACCTGGGAACTTGAGATGCAGCCCAACATGTAGCCCCTCGCCTGCCCTATCCGTTGCTGTGTCGTTCCCATCACTTTCTTGAATTGCCCCGATTTTCACAAATGGAAATCTTAGCGAGCATCGGCGATATACAAAAATGCTCGGGTTGCCCATTGACTTCAATGGGGTTCGTTACTCGAAACGAACCCTCGAGCATCGCGATAATTTCGTCCCGAGTAACGAGCACCCTAGCATTTTGGTGCTCGCTCATCTCTACTATGCACTCTTCCCATTGCAAATGTTATGCAATGGGGACCTCTTTTGTGGTTATTTTAAGCGTAGTGGATCTTATTGGGTCTAGTTATACCATGGCCCAAAGGATATGGTGTTGGAGAGTAACAGTGGCTGACACTTGCTACATGAGAGTGCTACATATTGCGCTATTCACTTGAGTCTGTGGCAGGCCTATATAAAGAGGTAATTTACTGCCAAGTAGTGCATTGGGTCATGAACAGTTGGTTGACAAGGCCAAGAGTGCAGTTGACAAGGCATGACAGGAGTGATGCAGTCATAAAAGAGGGTTAGATGATTGCCAGGGCCATTCTGGGTATATACACTTGCTATGAGCACCTTACTTTTAGGATGGCTGGTATGAGAGAGGGAGAGAGGGTTGGCTAGAGACTGTGACCAGTATAGGTCTGAGAATTTTGAGAGACAGGGAATCATTGGGCTGTGACCTGTTCTGTGGGCTGAGAATCTGAGACAGTGGGGATGAAGGTAGGCTGCTGACAAGGCATTAGAAACTAAGTTAAGTGTCTCCCTGCTCCAAAACATAGTCATTTGATTGCATTTCCCTGTCATTGGTATCTATTCCTAACTAAGCTACTGTGATCAACAAACGAAATAAACACTAAAGTCTATAATAACTTGTAAAGTATTAACTATATTCATTTCAAAATTCAGACTAATGCAGAAGTATTATCACCCACGTGCACAATAAAATGCCTATAAGCTTAGGTATTCCATGCAAGAGTTAGAGTAAACATAGGACACATCACTAACACCAGCAATAGCAACATTTTGGGACTCCTTCCTCTTCATCAAGCATAATGTGCACCTACCACCAATAATGACATCATATGATCACATGACATGCATGTCATCTGATAAAAACATAGAAAACATCATATCATAGAGGAAACCTTATAATTTGACCCTATAATTACCACTCATAAAAGGTGTTACAAAATTTGTGCAAGCAGGCTTCAAATAAAACATTAAAGTTACAGACCTCATAAAAACCTATAGAACATAAAGTTTCAAAGGTATGAATCCAAAATATTTTGTTTGAAGGATTCTTTTCTTCTCAATTCACCATCTAATCTACTAATTTATTTTAGCACCATCCACTTTAGATCAAAAGGTTTATGATGCCCCTCCCAAAAATGTCTTTTGCCAAATATTATATTCTGTTGTTCCTCATCTTGCATTTCTCAGCTGTCATTTAATAGCTGAGAGCTGCCTCTGATTGGTTCCAGCACTCAACCAATCACAGGCAGCACTCATCCATTAATGAATTCATGAATGGGTGAGTGAGTGCTGCCTCTGATTGACTGAGCGCAGGGACCAATCAGAGGCAGCTCTCAGCTTTCATCCAATAGCTGAGAGCTGCCTCTGATTGGTTACAGTGCTCAGCCAATCAAAGGCAGACTATTCAGCAGGCAGGGATTTTAAATCTCCACCTGCTGAATACTCCTCACAGCAGTGCAGGAAAAGAGCCGGATGGATGCGGCTGAGCCCCGGCAGCTGAAGAAAGGTGAGTATAGATTTTTTTAAATTTTTATCACCATTTTTTGCTGTTTTTCAGGAAAGGGCTTATATTTAAAGCCCTTTCCTGAAAAACAATTACAGGAGGCCGGCAGCTGGATCCCCTACCGCAGCTGTCATCTGTCATGGCGGTGGTAGGGAATTCTTTATTCCCTGCAGAATGAAGAATTCCTTTGCCGCATCTGTCACAGATGTGGCAGATGCAGTAAGGAATTGCTTTTCCTTGTGGGGAGGAAGGAAACATCTGCCGCATGTGGCAGATGTGTTCTTTATCACTGCGAGGACATGGCAGCAGTGGACAGGTGAGTATTTTTTTTATTTTTTCATTATTTTTACACTAAAATTCAGTTTTTTCAGGGAAGAGCTTATATGTAAAGCTCTTCCCTGAAAAACAATTCAGGGGTGCCGGCAGACCATTGTCTTCCATGGAGCTGCCGGCAGCAGCCGCGGCTCCATTGAAGACAGTGCGTGCATTCCCTATGGTGCACGCATGTCCTATCTTTACAGGCATGCACCTGTAAAACATGGACATGAGAACACACCATAGGGAATGCACTGTTTCTAATAGAAGCGTGTTTTTGTGCGCACGTATGCACACACAAAAACACGCTCGTGTGAAGCCACCCTTAATAGCAGATTGGGGTTCATTGAAACACAACTTGACAGCATGGGAGGTTTGTCCGACATATACTTTACCACAAGGAAAACATAGTGAATACATCACATTAGAACTATTGCATGTAAAAAAAAACAACATGAATTTTTATTTTAATATTTTTTATGGGGTGATGGATAATTCCTAATCACCGATGGGAATCACTAGAAAATTAAAATATAACTTTTATTGTGTTCATTAAAACATGCACGATCCACACTATAAAAAATAGTGCCTCTTGTTAGGTAGAATAGCACTGATACATTATGCCTACTGCATTAATATTTGTGTCCTCATATCACCTCTGACAATGGAGATAGTCTTTGTCACACTTGAGTCCCTTCAGGGATCATCTAGTGTATAGTGTAAGTTCCAATTGTGGATTGGTGGTCCCATGCAATGGACACTTAATCTCACACTCCAAGACAAAACACGTGTGTCACTTGATCAATGATCAGTGGTTTTTCGAGATACTCTAATTCAAACACACTGCTATCACACACAGAGACCGTTTTCGCCAGGTCGAGTTTGAAAATATTGGACACTCTAGATCCGGGCACTCTCTGTCATGGGGCTGCGCTATTGATTCAGGTACGGCGCATGATCCCCGTTCTAATATGAGAGTCCACTATTTGTTCATTTAATCCATGATGAACACACACCACTCAGTAGGTTCACAGGGGACAGTGAATATACATTTCTTTTAGATTCACCCTCTGTTTGTTGAGTATGAGTCTCTGTCACCATATATCTACTGCATAGGTGTTGATCACCACTCCTCTACAGAGGCTATCTAGATGTTGTGGTGGTCTATGAATATCCACTGACGAACATCTCAATGCCCCTCAACTTTTTCACCACTGCAGTACAGAGGTCACTCAGTACGATTTATAACATGACCCCTGTGCT
Organism: Eleutherodactylus coqui; assembly: GCF_035609145.1. Classification (NCBI taxonomy): domain Eukaryota; kingdom Metazoa; phylum Chordata; class Amphibia; order Anura; family Eleutherodactylidae; genus Eleutherodactylus; species Eleutherodactylus coqui. Next base: position 111,733,550 of record NC_089839.1, on the reverse strand, counting down.
GCACTAGGAGCTGGCCTCAGGATTACTGACTAGAGGCTCACAGCTCTTGTCTATCACTGCCGTTAGACGCGTTTCTGCAGCTAACGCTCAGTTAGCTGCGTCATCAGGGTAGCATATATAGGTTAGCTAGAGTCACAAGTAGTGAGCAGCATGACGGGCTGCAGTTAAATGAACATAGACGGTCAGACACTGCTGCTTAGGGCTTTAAGTAGCACAGACCCCGCCTCCCTTAACAAGGGGCTCGTCCAGCTGCTCCTATGAGCTCGTCCTGTCTTTCTGCTAGGAAGGACCTGACGCCCTTGATGGGCTGATAAGCAGTCTGTCAAAGTTTCTATTAGGTAGCATTTGCAAGTAGCCAGGCTATTGATGTATGTGCTACTCAAGGAATTATCACATGATCATAAACAATGAAGTGTCAACAATGAATAGACTTCTCACCAAGTTGTTAGATCCATAGATGCCATCCACCTGTAGGTTCTTTATATTTTTTATATATATTTTTTATATATTTTTGTCCAGTATTTGATGTTTCATAATATATGTACAGTCACTCCAAGGGGTGCTCTGAGTATGATTGTATTGCTCGGGCATTTACTGTTCTCATTATATAGTGCATCAATCCCCTATTACAGTTGACTTGACTGAGTACACATCCATATACTCTGTCATTGCTACTTGATCTACATCTATTTGTGCTCATTATTGCCCAATGCACAAGTACTTTTGTAGCGTTCAAGTGACATGAAAAGGTCTCTATTAATGTACTCCGTCGGTGTCAATTGACCTGTATTTCTTTGTACTATTTGTTGTCCAGTACACAGGTACTTTAATGGCGTTCAGTCGCCTTTGTGTGACATGAATAGAACCTTGTCTTGTTTATTTAGGGTTTCATGGACAGATTTATCTTGTTCTACAGAGGGAATATATATACATCAATTCATTGCATCTATATTGCATTAATACTTCAGTGTGTTATATGAACGCAGTAAAGGATAGAGTCTCATTTAACCCTTTTGGGGCACAGCAATCAATCCGATATATCCATTGCATTTCTTTCTGCAATAGCTTCTGGTCTAGATTACCCCTTCTTCCATTGTCACGAATTTTTTCCACACCCTGGAATTTAATAGATTCCGGATCATTGTTGTGTTTCTCTCGAATGTGTACAGCCACACTGGTGTTTTCTCCTCTGTTGATATTGCCAACGTGTTCTAATATCCGTCTCCGCAATTGGGTTATGGTTTTCCCAATATAGTCACGAGGACAGGGGCAAGTGATTTTGTAAACCACACCAGTGGTTCTGCAATTGATGAAGTTTCGGGTTTGGTAGACTTTGCCAGTTGATGAACTAGAAAAAGAGACGCCTCGTTGGATAAATTTGCAAGCCTTGCACCCACTGCATCGATATGTACCGTTGGGGAGGTCTGACTTAAGCCAAGTGTTAGGTCCTGTTTGTGGCATAAAGTGACTGTGCACCAACCGGTCACGTAAATTGCGACCTCGTTTATAAGTAATGAGTGGTTTAGTTGGTAAATATTCAACAAGATCTGTGTCCTTTCGGAGAATATCCCAGTGTTTGTTGAGAAGCAATTTAATCTCTTTGGAGTGATCGTCATAAGTGCCAATAATTCTGATCTTATCATCCTTCTTAGGTCTATCCCTGGATTTGAGAAATTCCTCTCTGTTGTGGTTATTGGCATAATTACTGGCCTTTTTGATCACATCACCAGGATATCCTCTTTTCAGGAATCTGTCATTCATCTCCTGTGCTTTATGTGCAAAGTCCTCGTTGGAAGAACAATTGCGCCGCGTTCTAATTAATTGGCCCTTAGGGATACCTGTTTTCAGGGGCACAGGATGGTGACTCTCCCAGTGTAAAAGTGTGTTTATGGCAGTGACTTTCCGGAAGATGGAGGTTTGTAGTGAGCCATCATCAAGTTTAGTTATACACAGATCTAAAAATGTAATACTGTTGGGATTAATTTCGGCCGTAAAGAATAGACCTAGAGTGTTGGTATTTAGGTGATCAACAAATCCCCAGAAGTCCTCAACTTCACCGGTCCATAATATCAGGACATCATCGATGAAACGTGCCCACAATTCAATTGATGTTGTCCACTTTTCGTTCGTTTCCGCGAACACTGACAGCTCCTCCCACCAGCCCAGGTACAGGTTTGCATAGCTGGGGGCACAAGGGCTGCTGGAAGTGTTTCCCTTCAAAAAGGAAATAGTTTTTTGTCAGGACGAACGATAGGAGGTTGAGCAATAAACCGTTATGCTCCTTAAGGTGGGTACCCTTTTGATTGAGATAATGTTCTACCGCTTTTATACCTCCAGAGTGTGGAATGGAGCTATAAAGCGCCTCCACATCCAAACTTGCTAGTTTGGTATTTGGGGATACTGTTATCCCATCAAGGCGCTTAAGAATGTCAGTCGTGTCCTTGGTATAGGCCGGTAGGGCCTCAACAAACGGCCTAAGTATGATGTCCAAATACTCGCTGATTCCCTGTGTGAGACTCTCTCTTCCCGAAACAATCGGGCGACCCTTTAATGGGTTCGTTCCTTTATGGATTTTAGGTAGTCCGTAAAATACAAAGACTATCTCCAGTGTCAGAGGTGATATGAGGACACAAATATTAATGCAGTAGGCATAATGTATCAGTGCTATTCTACCTAACAAGAGGCACTATTTTTAATAGTGTGGATCGCGCATGTTTTAATGAACACAATAAAAGTTATATTTTAATTTTCTAGTGATTCCCATCGGTGATTTGAGTTTTGCTATTAATTGGGATATTCGCCTGTCACGGTGACGTAATTGATGGATAATCCCTCCCTTAATAATACAGTATTATAGCAATGGTAACATGAAAAACAAGGAAAGGTTCCATTCTTTTGTGTCTTCAAGAACATCTGCATCACCTTTGGTGTTGCATACATAAGATAAATAGCTGATATACCCGAGTTAATTTGGTGCAGGGGTTTACCTGTTGTTTGCACAGAAAATTTTATGAAGTTGTGGTTACTTCAGAGGAAAAGGATATGTATACACATAGGGGAGTGGTAGATTCTCCTCAGACTGCATGCACCGATGTTCCTCTGTAGAATGTGCTACCCCTCCCCCCTTAAGGGTAATACCCCTTTTTATTCAAATTTGACTCTAGACTGGAGGTTGCAGCCCTTTTTTACCCTTAAAGGTAATGCCTATTTTTATTAAAATTTAACCCAGACTGGGGTCCCATGTGCACATAGAATTGAATAATCAAGTTGCAAACCTTTTACTTTTTCTATGTAGGACCTTAAGAATGGTTGTGCCAAATTTCACGCTAGTACGACACCAGGAAGATACATAACATAGGGGAGTCACTTACTTTTGCACTCAACATTGAAAAATCAAGTTGTGACCCCTTTATTTTTCTTATGTAGGATGTAAAGAATGGTCGTGCCAAATTTAAAGTTTGTACGACACTGGGAAGTTAGAGAATTAGATTAGGTACATTATTTAGGGGTTCAATTACTTTTGCACTTATCATTGAATAATCAAGTTGTGACCCCTTTCCTTTTCCTATTAAGGATGTCAAGAATGCTTTTGCTAAATTTAATGTTTGTACGACACCGGTAAGTTAGAGAATGAGATTAGGTACATTACAGAGGGGTGCACTTAATTTTCCACTTAGCATTGAATAATTGAGTTGTGACCCCTTTATGTTTCCTATTTAGCACCTATAGAATGGTCGTGCCAAATTTGAAGTTTTTACAACACCGGGAAGTTAGAGAATTAGATTAGGTACATTACATAGGGGTACACTTACTTTTGCACTTAACATTGAATAGTTGAGTTTTGATATCTTTACTTTTCCTGTTTAGAAGCTATAGAATGGTTGTGCTAAATTTCAAGTTTGTATGCCAGGAAGCTGGAGAATTAAATTAAGTACATTACATAGGGGTGCACTTAGCATTGAATTATTGAGTTGTGAGCCCTTTACCTTTCCTATTTAGGACCTAAAGAATGGTCATGCCAAATTTCATGTTTGTACGATACCGGGAAGTGAGAGAATTAGTAGTCAGTCAATCAGTGAGTGAGTCAGTCAGTCAGTGGGGGTTTTCACCCTTATATATATAGATGAGATATGACAAATGCTAGCCTAATAGGTTGCTTTGGCACCACAAATGTCTATTAGGTACACTGCTGTGACATTACAAGTGAGGTTTTGTCAAGTAAGCGTCTTGGCATGACTAGGACGTTTTAATCAGGTGAATTGATGTGACATTACAATTGTGTTTCCATTTCTTAGGATTCTGTGACATCACAAGTTTTTTTTTAGTTAGATAAGTTTCTGTGACATGACAATGGATTTCCCTCATGTAAGCTACTATGACATAACAAGTGGTGTCCAGACAGATAAGCTATTTTGACATCACAACTAATTTCAGTCAGGTAAGCTCAATGGTAAACATACCATATAATACCATACCATAGATTCTGGAAATGTTACCATAATGTGTAGTAGAAAACTGCTAAAGTCACTGTATTGAATGCTACTACTGAAACCTATAGCACTACACCTGCTAATAGGTTAGCCATGTCCTTTTTTTATAAATTACACCCCCAAAAGGCCACTCCCATTTGAAATGTCCCAGAGGTGGAGTATCACCCCATAAAGGGCTCTTCCAAGTTAACATCTCTGGTTCCACTATAGGGCATGCACAGACATAAGGACAAAAATATGGAAACGCCATACGAAATGCGTGGGTTTTTAACCATTAGCACTGCGCTGCGCTTTTGACCCTTGCTTGGCTGAGAGCTTTCCTGACAAATGTTTATTTACTTCACCTAATTCCCTGCTCTGGATTATTTTGGAAGAAAGGTGGTAATAGCAGCTGACAGAGGCTCAAACCCCTGACCAATGGAACCTTGTTGCTCGTGCAGATGTTCACTTCTACCTGGCAGCATCTGTATCATCTTACTTCCACTTAAATTACATAGGTTTATAAATCATATTTCAATAAGACATGTAGATGTAGTACCCTAGAGTTGGGGTCCCACAGCACTTTTATAGCTACCTCAAGTAGAGTGTATATATGTATATATGTGTACCAGTGTTGAGTTAGGTGTTTTGGCCTTGAAGGGTCATTAAGAGTTAATGTCTGGTGTCCCCTCTAAGTAACATTACATGACTATCCTAACCTGCCTACACATCTGTCAATCATCCCAAGCTAGGACTGGGATTGGACAGAAAGATTTCCTTTAGCTAAGGATTAGTTAGTGGGGAGAGTAAAAAAAAAACAAGGCGTGGGTGGGGTTAAAGAGAGAAGAGGAGTGGTCTAGTCTAATCCCCATTAGTTCGGGAGGAGAGGAGTCTGTCTGCAGTCTGGAGTCTGAGGTCAGGAGAAGCAGAGGATGTAGGCAAGCCTAAGCCAAGCTAGCCTCAGAGCCCAGTTATGTAGGAAGCCTAGTCATGGAGTCAGCAGGAGGGGAATGCAGGAGGACCAAGAGGAGTCTTCTTCAACCCTAGGCCAGAAAGTCTCTGAGCCAGGGCAGAACCCGCGGGAGCTGGAAAGAATGGAGACACCACTTTTGTGAATTTAACTTGTCCCTACACAGTCAGACGTCAGTGCACCCAAAGGAGAGCCTTCATTGTTCCCTCCATTCCTCCACAAATAACCTCCTAGTACAGCACCCACTTAACTTACTCTGGCAGCCTCATTCTTCAGGAATCAAGGAGTCAATGTATGTCATTTCATATGCTAAAAAAAATAGCTGGAGACTTTATTGTTTGCTAAATGGAAACTGTGAACCTTGTACCCTGACTCTTAAGCTTCAGTAAACTGTGTTGGTTTCAGGGAGGCTTCAATGGACTCTTTATTTTGTCATCACATAGACACCCTCATTCAAAGGCATTTGCTTCACAACGAGCTTACACTAATCACCAATTGCACTTACCCAGAGTCCCATTGCAATCCCACCTACTGCACAAGCCACCATTTCAGGCAGAGTAGGCACCACCATGACCAAGACAAAGTTGATGCACCAAGTCGGCTATGTCTGCCAATTCCTGCATAGAGAGTGATTTTAAGGCATGCTTTTCATAAGGTGTTCCATATTTTTTATCCTCATCTGTACTTATGCGTAGCAAAAAGATGTCCTGTGGCCCACAGACATGCTTATGCATAAACAAATATGATCACTGCAAATGCAGAAGACTCAACATTTTTCAGTACATTAAAGAACATAAATTTTGTGCTAATCTGGCATTAAAGTATTTTTACAACTTTTCAGATTGTCAATTCTAGATCATTGGCTTCCAAATAGATGCAGCTTTATTCGAGTGACTTATGAAGGTTACAGCAGGTTTAAAGATTTATAACCATTATTTTTACAAACATAATCTTAAATTTTAAATAGCATTTAACCATTTCCAAGCCCATTTCCCTGCTACCTTCACCCTCCCCAGCTTTTATTTATTTTGGGTGGGGAAGCACTTTATGGATTTCTTGGAATTATTCAACAGAAATACATAAAAATGATGCTGTGATGATTTTATTAGCAATATTTTGGAAATTCAACTTGAGTTATGAGTGTTTCATTTCGGGAAGAACATTTGTAATAATCCTGTAAAAATATGTACATTGATAACACATACATTTATATAATAAGACTATTCATTTCTCAGATAGATATTCTTGTAATGCAGTGCCATACAGAGGCATCCTATAACTGCATACAATGTGTATAGCACGTTTCTAACAGTATGCAGGACAGCGCTCCAATGTCGGATGCTGTTCTGCATATGTATGCTATAGCACTGTCCTCTTAATTGTAACATACATATGCAGAACAGCCTCTGACATCGGAGCACTGTCCTATATATTGTAGCATAAATATCCAAAACAGCCTTAGACATCAGAGGACTGTGTTGTATTTGTAGCATAAATATGCAGAACAGCCTCTGACATCAGAGTGCTGTCTTGCATACTGATAGAAACATGTGTCAGGCCTCGCCCGACATTGGAGCTATGCAAGGAAATCTTAATGTCAGACTGGATTGGAAATGGTTAATAGGTTAATAAATGTTTTGAAACCTATGTTTAATTTTAAATTCTTTCCAGAGAAGCTCTTTAGTCATTAGTCAAATGAATGAGCCAATTAATATAGAGAACAGGCAAAATTGTCTATCGTATTTTGCATTCATTAGGCATATGCAATTAGTTCTGAAATATAATTGATCAGTAAATAGTATATGTCTGCCATAACTCATATGGAAAGTTACAGAGAAAGACTTTTTGCAGACTTGCTTGCAACAGCAAAAAGCATTTACAAATATGGTAGTGCTGAGATTGTCATTTAGCATCATTCATCATGAAATCACAAGATGTTAACGTGTTTTCATAAGTAATGCAAATAAAAGCCACTGGGCTCTCTTAATGCACAGCCTAGGTTTAGGGAAGTTTGCATTCCTTATTTTAAGTCAATATCTAAAGCAGTGTTACATCTGTTTAGTCCTGTCAAGCTAACCAACTAAAAAAATAAGAAACAGAGGATAGGGACAAGTTGAACTATGTGTACGACACGTGGAGTTACTGGGTAACTAGATGTAAAATAATACAATTGACGGAGGAATAAAAAATATTGACAAGACCATGCTCCTGTGAAGATATATTCCAGTGTACAATAATAAAACAGAAAAGAAGGATTAAAAAAGGTGAGGACTCACCTGGTGCAGGCGGTCCATCTAATGGATAGACCCCCACACACTAAAAGTCCAGTTCAGCCACGTGATGAGTCACATTACCGAATCCCTTTTCTCTGGTGATAGGGAGAGCATCGGCCGGATACCCAGAGTAAACACGAACCGCGGTTGTGGAGATAAATATAAGGGCTCCTTCACACTGGTGAGAAAATCGTGCGAAATTTGTGGGTTCATTCACATTTGCAATGTTTTCCTGCATAACACCACATTGCGATGGAGAACACAAATTGCAGCATGTTCTCTCCTTTAGTGACATCGCCTATTGTTTTCAATAGGGCCGGAGGCAGCAGTGTTGGCTCCATCGAAATCAATGGGAGAAGATCTTGAAAACAGCCTGCAGGGCAGAAGGAATCCCCCATATTCTCTTATGTTATTATACTCACAAGAGGTAAAATGTAATTGCACTTTGCAGACAAAAAACATGCAGCATGCCAGAATTATTGCCCAACCCTGATTTTTAACCTTGGAAGGTGCAGGGAAGTTTAAAAGAACTCCAGACCTTAGCCACACAAACTTACTCAGGACCAGTATACTAGTACTATACAAGAGTATCCAAAAGAATTACTTGCATCCTCTGTCCAGAGGAACTGGACTAAATGCCTGAAGCAAGTTACTGATTGGCTAGCTTGTCTGTCAATCATCGCAGCCAGCCTATCAGCAAAAAAAATAGAAAGGAGATGTTACTCCCTTGGCTTCCAGTGCATCATAATGTCCAGGGTTGATGTCATGAAGTTAACCTGTACCTATGCCTGGAGCAGGAAGCCATCAGCACTGACTATGCTGTAACAGTATCTCATATTATGGAGTTAGAGTTAGGTACTGGTTAATTTGGGCCATGTGACTCAATTGGAATTTATCTATCTGGGTGACAGTTAGAAGGAACGGAAGAGGGAAAAGTGCTAGACAGGCTAGACTTGAACTGACATACCCCAACAAGTTAGCAAAGCTGACAGATGAGGGGAATGCCATTACAGGATTAGCATTGACATGGCCTCTGACCGTCAGCTGATGTCCAATAAGAAGGAGAATAGGAGCACAGGGCAGGATAGACAGGTCCTGGTAGTGGTCGACGCATGCACAGTGGACACTAAGGGAGTAACATCTCCCTTTGGTGCCAATGTTGATAAGCTGGCTAGGTTGTCTTTCAGCTCAATTAGTATCATGTCCAGATCAGACATGCTGGATCTGTAACCTGAAATCTTCACACATGTTAGGCACCAAAAGAAAGTGAACTGTAAAACTGCAAACGGGACTCACGGACAGTCTTAAACCAACAAGTTGACAAACACCCAAGCATACTCACCACTCACCTAGCATACCTGCCTGCATAAACAAATGGAATTGCTACAGTACGTATGAGATATTGGTTTGTATTTTAGCCTGGGACAAGGATCCTCATTGTCTTGTGGGTCCCTACTTTCAGAAGACTACTTACCCTTTGAACTCTGCCTGCAAGCGGGAAGATTGTCCCAGTAGGGATGTCCACACGCTGGAACCTAAGGACCTGGCTCACCCTAGATGAAAAATGATCCAAGCAAAGCAGGACATAGTTCAGACCAACACACAAGGAAATGCATACCGCACGGAACAGGACTGTTCACCTCAAGTCCGGCCACCTGCACAGACACCCAGAATACCCAGAACACATCGTTGTTCACACTTACAGAAAAAACACGCATGAATGCAAGCACAAGGGGGAATGAGGAAATCAGCTCCCTCTAACTAGAGGGGCTAGTATTTATGTGCAGCTGACCTGTGGTGATTGGCTCACTGGAGAACTCCACACCCAGCCAGCGCAAACATACTACATCTCTGGCAGCATGCTCCCATAGAACTACAGGTTCCAGGAGCACAACCTAACAGTCAGCCTATCAGCTTCAATGTTAAGGTATTTAAATTGGTCTCTTAGTACAAGGGGTGGCAGTTATACGTCTTGTGTACTGGCCATCAATATGTGCCTGTGTTTTTGTGAACCTGTGCTCAGAAGTGTTGTTAAAGTTAGTTTCAGGCTTAGTTTCTCTAGTCTTCATAGGTAGGGTTCAATGTTAGTTATCACCAGTGCACTTCACACTAGTTCCTGGTCTTTCTTCTAATTTGGGATTGCCTTTTTCTGGACTAGTTTTCCGCCTGTGGGACCAGTCTGTTTTGAGCAGTTCTGGTATACTAGTTCCCCAATTTTTCAGTTTCTCACTACAACCTATGAAACTACTTTTAGTTTGCCCAGATAAACATAGATCACTAGCCCCATGTTAAGACTCTTTATTCCATACAGAAATTTGTTGTTTTGTTGTTCTGTCTGGTTTTACCAGAAGTGAAGCTAAATATCTTACATTCTGGCTAGGGGCCATATTCAAGTATTATCAAAGCAGTTACAGGCTCTAACTCAGAAAGTAGCAGATATTAAACAACATACACAGTTACAATATGTCATTCCATCAGCACAAGCTGGCACAGCCATTACGCCTGTAAGTGAACCTAAATTCAATCTTATGGAAATGTCAAGATTTTGTGACATTCCAGGAGACTTGCAAGCTGTATTTTAAATTAAAGGTGTTGTCTGGTTACTGGATAGCATTCCTCCTATAGGGCCCACTGTGGTAAAATTACAAAAGGAGCAGTTCTTACCTGTTCTCTGCCACCGCGATCCAGTGCTACAGCCCCACCGTGGTAACAGTGTTTTTTGTGGCTGATGAAGTCACCTGGCTGCTGCAGCCAATCAAAGGCTACAGCGCCACAATTCTGAACCCTAGTCATCATGGTTCCTTGGAAGTAAGCACTTTTGCCAGGAAAATGGACGATGACACTGCAGCCCTCTAATTGGCTGAAGTGGTCAGGTGACTTTTAGATACATCATCTGTTGTTACAAATATCGGGACCATGGTGGGACTTTATTACAGGCATGGGCCTTCTCTCTTCCCCCCACGTCAACAGCAAGGAGAATGCTGAAAATTTACCACAGCATAAAGAATATGATTGTACCATAAAACTTATCCCTGGGATCGAACTGCCAAACTCATTTGTAAAATCTTGTCGTGCCTGAAAGAGTGCCATTGAAAAAATATATTACAGAGAGCATACAAAAGGAGCATATTCATGCATACCCAAAAGTTAATTTCTAGGATGTTTTGGCAGATATAGAAATTTATGTAGATGCTTGTGAAATTTGTACATGATCAAAACCTCCCAGATTTTTTTGGCAGGACAATTACTACCATTATCAGTTCCAGAGAGACCTTTGTCCCATCTGTCAATGGATTTTTTCACAGATCTACCAAACACCAAAAGAAATAGTTATTTGGGTAATAGTAAATAGATTTAGTAAGATGTGTCACTTGGTGGCTTTGGTTTGTTTTTGAATAACATGAAGAAACCTGCACATCCTCAGTACAGCCACTCATGCCTGTTTTGCCATTAGCTTTTGTTTTGAATACTAGGAGGTTTATCCCCTTTTATTTTTCTGCCCGTCATTGGACACATTATGATGTTAAAATCACTAATCATCAACTTGCTTAGTTATCAGTGCAAAAACTACAGGATTTTAATGATTTTTTGTATATATAGTATGACATTCAAAACGGAAAAAATATGTTTAACATAAAAAGTAGATTTATACGGCAGATTATTGGCTGATAACACATTCCCTGAGAGTTTTACATATGTGTTTATAATGTTCGGAGGGCAGTTATTTAAAGTGTGCTTGATCAACTACAATATGCCCAGAAGAAGCAAGGAATCTAGTGTGTTAAAACTTATTTTAGCCTGATGCTAGTGTGAGAGGAAGTTTGGTGGAGAGGTTCCCTCACTAATTCTATAAAAAAAGCAGTACAAAGCAAAATATCTGGCAAAGGCAATGATTTAAGTACAGGGTGGAGCGCGGTAAATTGCTTTTTTGAGTTGCAGGTTGTGGCAGCGCTGTTGGTCGAAGAGAGGGGAGAGTGGGCGTTGCTTATAGTGGCTGACAGGAAGTTTGTCTGCAGCTGCTTTTCAGTTGCCATCATGCAGTGGACACGTGAGGAGCGTTCATTTTGTGTTGAAGCGTATTTTTCAAATAACCACTCGATCATTGCAATGCAACGTGCTTTTCGTTTGCGATTCGCTGTTCCCCCACACGGACGTGTTCCTGGACGGCAATCAGTTGTAAATTGGGTAAATGCATTCAGAACAGCAGGGAATGTGTCATCTGTACGAAGAGGACCTGCGAGAAGTGTTACAACACCACAAAACATCGAACGAGTTAGAGCAGCAGTATTGCAATCTCCGATTGCCAGAATACCAGTCGACATGCTTGAAAGAGTGCATGAGAACTTCAAAAAACGTATGCAGCAGTGTGTGGATAGCGAAGGTCAACATTTGCCAGATACAATATTTAAACCCAAATAATTTGTAAATTCCACTACTGTTCAATGTAAATAAAATATAAAATAAAGTTTTTACAAGTTCATTATTTTTTTATTTCACTCCCAAATTAGCAAATTACCGCGCTCCACCCTGTATGACAGATGCTTCCTGGTGCAGCCTAAAGAGGAAGAAGAAATCACAGAAGCCAGTATCCTCAGCATGGACCGGAAGAGGCCTCTCGGGAGAGGAGGTGAGTGGTTATCTTAACCCCCTGCAAGGGCTACAAAGAGAGCTTGCCAGGAGCTGTTAGTAATTCCTGTGCGTGATTGTTCTCAGTGAGAGAAACCAAGTAATCCTATAGATATGATACCTTTTAATGACTAACAAAAATACATGATATTACAGCAAGCTTTTGGATCTTCAATAGAGATGAGCGAGCACCAAAATGCTCGGGTGCTCGTTACTCGAGACGTACTTTTCGCGATGCTCGAGGGTTCGTTTCGAGTAACGAACCCCATTGAAGTCAATGGGCGACCCGAGCATTTTTGTATATCGCCGATGCTCGATAAGGTTTTCATTTGTGAAAATCTGGGCAATTCAAGTGATGGGAACGACACAGAAACGGATAGGGCAGGCGAGGGGCTACATGCTGGGCTGCATCTCAAGTTCCCAGGTCCCACTATTCAGCCACAAGAGTGCCCCCCCTCCCAACAATTTTTACTTCTGAAAAACCCTCATTAGCAAGGCATACCTTAGCTAAGCACCACACTACCTCCAATAAAGCACAATCACTGCCTGCATGACACTCCACTGCCAATTCTCCTGGGTTACATGCTGCCCAACCCCCCCGCACGACCCAGTGTCCACAGCGCACACCAAAGTGTCCCTGCGCAGCCTTCAGCTGCAGTCATGCCACACGCTGGCCTCATAGCCACACCACCCTCATGTTTATTTATAAGTGCATCTGCCATGAGGAGGAACCGCAGGCACACACTGCAGAGGGTTGGCACGGCCAGGCAGCGATCCTCTTTAAAAGGGGTGGGGCGATAGCCCTCAATGCTGTACAGAAGCAATGAGAAATCCAATCCTGTGCCACCTCCATCAGGAGCTGCACACATGGGCATAGCAATGGGGAACCCATGTGCCACACACTATTCATTCTGTCAAGGTGTCTGCATGCCCCAGTCAGACCCCGGTTTTTTATAAATAGTCACAGGCAGGTACAACTCCGCAATGAGAATTCTGTGTGCACCCACAGCATGGGTGGCTCCCTGGAACCCACCGGCTGTACATAAATGTATCCCATTGCAGTGCCCTGGACAGCAGAACTAACGTCAGATTAAATGCAGGTGGGCTTCGGCCCACACTGCATGCCCCAGTCACACTGGGGTTTTTTATAAGTAGACACAGGCAGGTACAACTCCCTATTGTGAAGTCCCTGTGGACCCACAGCATGGGTGGCTCCCTGGAACCCACCGGCGGTACATAAATAAATCCCATTGCAGTGCCCAGCACAGCGGAGGTAACGTCAGGTTTAATGCAGGTGGGCTTCGGCCCACACTGCATGCCCCAGTCAGACTGGGGTTCTTTAGAAGTGGACACATGCAGTTACAACTCCGTGTGGACCGACAGCATGGGTGGGTCCCAGGAAGCCACCGACGGTACATAAATATATCCCATTGCATTGCCCATCACAGCTGAGGTAACGTCCGATTAAATGCAGGTGGTCTTCGGCCCACACTGCATGCCCCAGTCTGACTGGGGTTTTTAATACATAGACACTGGCAGGTACAAATCCCTAATGTGAAGTCCCTGTGGACCCACAGCATGGGTGGGTCCCAGGAAGCCATCGGCGGTACATAAATATATCCCATTGCATTGCCCATCACAGCTAAGGTAACGTCAGGTTTAATGCAGGTGGGCTTTGGCCCACACTGCATGCTCCAGTCAGACTGGGGTTCTTTAGAAGTGGACACATGTAGTTACAACTCCGTGTGGGCCAACAGCATGGGTGGGTCCCAGGAAGCCACCGCCGGTACATAAATATATTCCATTGCATTGCCCATCACAGCTGAGGTAACGTCCGATTAAATGCAGGTGGTCTTCAGCCCACACTGCATGCCCCAGTCTGACCGGGGTTTTTAATACATAGACACTGGCAGGTACAAATCCCTAATGTGAAATCCCTGTGGACCCACAGCATGGGTGGCTCCCTGGAACCCATCGGCGGTACATAAATGTATCCCATTGCAGTGCTCTGCTGAGCAGAGCTAACGTCACATACAATACAGGTGTGCTTCGGCCCACAGTGCATGCCCCAGTCAGACTGGTAATATGTACCTTAACAGTAACCGCGTTGGTGGGAATGTGGTGGCGACTGCGGACCTAGTAGCGCGGTTTTGTTTAGTTGGTTTTCGGAATGTGGCCAGGATTAAGTGGACCGTGGGGGGGCTCTCTTGTTGTGTCGGTAAAGGTGAAATTCTTGGACTGCCACCAGACGGACCGATGCAAAGGTATTTGCCAAGAATGTTTTCATTGTTGGAGGAGGAGGGGGATGTTTTTGAGGCACTACGTGTCCTCTCCACATGTCCGTGGTTATATGCACCTTAACAGTAACCGCGTTGGTGGGAAATGGTCTCGCCAACATCATGTCTTTGGGAAGCCTCCGTTTCCACACCCCAGTGACATAGCATTAGCAGCGGTATAGGTAGAGCCCAGAATTAGTAACATGTCAGCTGTAGCATTAGGGACAGGCCCCAGTAACATATCACTAGCAGCATTATACGGGGAGCACAGTATTAGTTCCATTTCAGTAGTAGTAGCAGTCCAGACAGGCCTCAGTAACAATTCCGAAGCAGCAGTATAGGGGGAGCACAGTATTAGTTCCATGTCAGTAGTAGTAGCAGTCAAGACAGGCCACAGTAACATTCCCGTTGCAGAAGTTTAGGGAGATAACAGTCTCTTTCACATTTCAGTAGTTGCAGTATAGACAATGCCACAGTTACATTTATGTTTATGTAGCAAAAGTGTAGGCCAACCCCACACAGCTTGCTGTACCATGAGTGCAGGCAAAGCCCATAAAAATTACTAGGAGTACACTGTAAGCGAGGGCCCAAAAAATTGGTGCACCAACAGTACTAATGTACCTCAGAAAAATTGCCCATGCCCAACCAAGAGGGCAGGTGAAACCCATTAATCGCTTTGGTTAAATGGGGTTGTCCCGCGCCGAAACGGGTTTTTTTTTTTCAACCCCCCCCCCCCCCCCCGTTCGGCGCGAGACAACCCCGATGCAGGGACGTAAAAAAAAAACCGCTCAGCGCTTACCTTAATCCCCGCGCTCCGGTGACTTCTATACTTACCGGCTGAAGATGGCCGCCGGGATCCTCTTCCTCCGTGGACCGCAGCTCTTCTGTGCGGTCCATTGCCGATTCCAGCCTCCTGATTGGCTGGAATCGGCATGTGCCGGGGCGGAGCTACACGGAGCTACACGGAGCCCCATTGAAGAAAGCAGAAGACCCGGACTGCGCAAGCGCGTCTAATTTGGCCATTCGACCATTTTAGACGGCAAAAATTAGGCGGGCTCCATGGAGACGAGTACGCCAGCAGCGGAGCAGGTAAGTGAAAAACTTTTTATAACTTCTGTATGGCTCATAATTAATGCACAATGTACATTACAAAGTGCATTAATATGGCCATACAGAAGTGTATAGACCCACTTGCTGCCGCGGGACAACCCCTTTAATGTGGCTTAATTTGTAACTAGGCCTGTAGGCAGCCCAGTTAAAATAAAAATTGGTTCAGGTGCAATTTCAACGCTTTAATGAGAATTGAAACATATAAACATTGTTTACAAAAGTAATATGACTGAGCCTTGTGGGCCTAAGAAAAATTGCCCGTTCGGCGTGCTTACATGAGGTTTCAGGAGGAGGAGCAGGAGGAGGAGGATGAATATAATACACAGATTGATGAAGCTAAAAGATCCCCGTTTTTGATGGTGATAGAGAACGATGCTTCCATCCGCGGGTGCAGCCTACATATTGTTTAGGTACCGCTGCTGTCCGCTGGTGGAGAAGAGAAGTCTGGGGAAATCCAGGCTTTGTTCATCTTTATGAGTGTAAGCCTGTCGGCACTGTCGGTTGACAGGCGGGTACGCTTATCAGTGATGATTCCCCCAGCCGCACTAAACACCCTCTCTGACAAGATGCTAGCCGCAGGACAAGCAAGCACCTCCAGGGCATACAGCGCAAGTTCAGGCTGCGTGTCCAGCTTCGACACCCAGTAGTTGTAGGGGGCAGAGGCGTCACGGAGGACGGTCGTGCGATCGGCTACGTACTCCCTCACCATCCTTTTACAGTGCTCCCGCCAACTCAGCCTTGACTGGGGAGCGGTGACACAGTCTTGCTGGAGAGCCATAAAGCTGGCAAAGGCCTTGGAGAGTGTTCCCCTGCCTGTGCTGTACATGCTGCCTGATCTCTGCGCCTCCCCTGCTACCTGGCCTTCGGAACTGCGCCTTCTGCCACTAGCGCTGTCGGATGGGAATTTTACCATCAGTTTGTCCGACAGGGTCCTGTGGTATAGCATCACTCTCGAACCCCTTTCTTCTTCGGGTATGAGAGTGGAAAGGTTCTCCTTATACCGTGGGTCGAGCAGTGTGTACACCCAGTAATCCGCATTGGCCAGAATGCGTGTAACGCGAGGGTCACGAGAAAGGCATCCTAACATGAAGTCCGCCATGTGTGCCAGGGTACCTGTACGCAACACATGGCTGTCCTCACTAGGAAGATCACTTTCAGGATCCTTCCTCCTTAAGTAGGTAGGCCTTAAGTATTTTGCTTCAATTTTTTTAAATGGCGAGCTGAAACACCAGACAGATACTGTATGCAGCGTATATTATGTATACTGTTTCCCTCTGGCGCTATGATGGCGGTGATGTAACGGGCACAGCAGAGCCAGGAAACAATTTTGCGCACACCTGTAGTGAGACGTAGGTGCGTAGGACTGAGCGAGTGGAATTCACAGCGCAGAAGCAGTCAAGTGGCCAA
This sequence comes from Eleutherodactylus coqui, assembly GCF_035609145.1. NCBI lineage: Eukaryota > Metazoa > Chordata > Amphibia > Anura > Eleutherodactylidae > Eleutherodactylus > Eleutherodactylus coqui. The sequence continues at coordinate 111,716,419 of NC_089839.1, read as the reverse complement.
AGGGCAGTGGTACGCCTTAAGTATTTTGCTTCAATTTTTTAAAATGGTGAGCTGAAACACCAGACAGATACTGTATGCAGCGTATATTATGTATACTGTTTCCCTCTGGCGTTATAACGGCGGACATGTAACGGAGACAGCAGAGTCAGGAAACAATTTTGCGCAGCCTGTAGTGAGACGTAGGTGCGTATGACTAAGCGAGTGGAATTCACAGCGCAGAAGCAGTCAAGTGGCCAAAGGGCAGTGGTAGGCCTTAAGTATTTTGCTTTAATTTTTTAAAATGGCGAGCTGAAACACCACACAGATACTGTATGCAGCGTATATTATGTATACTGTTTCCCTCTGGCGCTATGACGGCGGTGATGTAACGGGCACAGCAGAGCCAGGAAACAATTTTGCGCACGCCTGTAGTGAGACGTAGGTGCGTAGGACTGAGCTAGTGGAATTCACAGCGCAGAAGCAGTCAAGTGGCCAAAGGGCAGTGGTAGGCCTTAAGTATTTTGCTTCAATTTTTTTAAATGGTGACCTGAAACACAAGACAGATACTGTATGCAGCGTATATTATGTATACTGTTTCCCTCTGGCGCTATGACGGTGGTGATATAACGGGCCCAGCAGAGCCAGGAAACAATTTTGCGCAAGCCTGCTGTAACGCTTAGCTGCGTATTAATTAGGACTACTACCCCCAGCAGACACGCAGTACACTGAAGACGGTCACAGCTAGCCCAAATATAGTATTTTTCCCCAATTTTTTTGAAAAAGCCCACTGCCTATATAGACAGTATATCTCTTTCACCTTTCCCACTGTCCCTGCCTCACCAGTACTGCCCCTATACTCTGTACAATGACTGCAGGCTGAGGACGCAATGGTCTGCACGCCCGATATACAAAAAAAAAAAAAATTGTGCAACACTGCTAAAAGCAGCCTCAACAGTACTGCACTTAGTCAGATGTGGCCCTAAGAAGGACCGTTGGGGTTCTTTAAGACGAATATAACACCTAACACTCTCCCTACAGCAGCAGCAGCATCACCAGCACTTTCCCTGATCTCTGTCAGAATGCATCTGTGGCGAGCCATGGGCGGGGCAGATTTTAATACTCAGGTGTCATCTGATCTCCCCAGCCACTCACTGCAGGGGCGTGGTATAGGGCTGGAACGTCACAGGAGGAAGTTGTAATGCCTTCCATGTCTTTCTATTGGCCAGAAAAGCACGCTAATGTCTCAGAGATGAAAGTGAAAGTAACTCGAACATCGCGTGGTGCTCGTCTCGAGTAACGAGCATCTCAAACACCTTAATACTCGAACGAGCATCAAGCTCGGACGAGTACGCTCGCTCATCTCTAATCTTCAATTGATATTCCCTGAGCTAAAATAGTAACATAGTAACATAGTTTGTAAGGCCGAATGAAGACAATGTCCATCTAGTCCAGCCTGTTATCCTCCTGTGTTGTTGATCCAGAGGAAGGCAAAAAAAACCCCAAGAGCAGAAGCCAATTAGCCCTTTTGGGGGAAAAATTCCTTCCCGACTCCCTAATGGCAATCAGACTAATCCCTGGATCAACCCCTAACAGTTCCTACCTGCCTGTATACCCGGATTAACAATTAACCTAAGATTTATATCCCGTAATATCCTTCCGCTCCAGAAAGACATCAAGTCCCCTTTTAAACTCCTCTATGGATTTTGCCATCACCATATCCTCAGGCAGAGAGTTCCACAGTCTAACTGCTCTTACAGTAAAGAACCCCTTTGTGTGTGTATGTGTTGGTGATGAAACCTGCTATCCTCTAGACGTAGTAGATGCCCTCTCATTACCGTCGCAGTCCTGGGTATAAACAGATCATGGGAGAGATCCTTGTATTGTCCCCTCATGTACTTATACAGAGTTATTTGATCGCTCCTTAGACGTCTTTTTTCTAGAGTAAATAATCCCAATTTGGATAGCCTCTCTAGGTATTCCAGTCCCTTCATTCCATGTATTAGTTTAGTTGCCCTTCTTTGAGCCCCCTCAAGCACTGTAACATCTTTCCTGAGCACCGGTGACCAGAACTGTGCGCAGTATTCCATGTGAGGCCTAACAAGTGCCTTATATAGTGGGGTGATAATGTTCTCATCCCTTGCCCCTATACCTCTTTTATTGCACCCCAAGACTTTATTAGCTTTTGCAGCAGCTGACTGGCATTGGTTACTCCAGTTTAGTCTACAATCCACCAGTACCCCCAGGTCTTTTTCCATATCACTTTTCCCTAGCAGTACCCTATTTAGTGTATATTGGTGACATCCGTTTCTCCTGCCCATGTGCATAACCTTACATTTTTCAACATTGAATTTCATTTGCCATTTTTCTGCCCAAGCCCCCAGCTTATTTAGGTCCGTTTGTAGCCGTACCTTGTCCTCCGTTGCATTGATTATATTTTATAATTTTGTGTCATCTGCAAATATTGATATTTTATTGTGCAGCCCCTCTATCAGGTCGTTGATAAATATATTGAACAGAATGGGGCCTAGAACTGAACCCTGTGGCACCCCGCTAGCAACGGTGGCCCAATCAGAGTACGAACCATTTATTAACACCCTCTGCTTTCTATCTTTGAGCTAATTCTTTACCCAGATACACACGTTTTCACCCAATCCGAGCTGTCTCATTTTATATATAAGCCTATTATGCGGCACAGTGTCAAATGCTTTAGAAAAGTCCAGCTATACGAGATCAATAGACTCTCCCAGGTCCAGCCTAGAGCTTACTTCATCGTAAAAGCTGACCAGATTGGTCTGAAATGATCGACCCTTCATGATCCCATGCTGGTGAGGAGTTATTTCGTTGTTCTCCTTGAGGTACTCTTCGATGGCATCGCTCAGAAACCCCTCGAATATTTTTCCTGTTACTGAAGTGAGACTTACCGGCCTGTAGTTATCAGGCTCACTTTTGGTCCCCCTTTTGTAAATTGGAACCACGTTAGCAATGCGCCAATCCAATGGTACAACCCCGGTCTTTATAGTATCCACAAATATTAGATATAGTTATCACAGCACTGAGTTCCTTTAGTACCCTTGGTTGTATTCCATCTGGGCCTGGCGATTTATCGATTTTAATCTTCTTTAACCGGTTCTGCACTTCCTCCTGCGTTAGGTATGAGATATTTTGTGAGGGGTTCATTTTATTCCCCTGCATCTCGTGTGGCATTTCCTTTTTGTTTGTGAATACGTTTGAAAAGAAACTACTTAATAGATTTGCCTTCCCTCCATCATCCTTCAATGATTTCTCCTGCATTATTTGTTAAAGGGCCAGTGCTCTCGGTGCAAATCCTTTTGCTGTTAATATAGTTGAAAAATAGTTTTGGGTTGTTTTTGCTCTCTTTGGCGATCAGTCTTTCTGCCTCCTCCTTAGCAATTTTGATCTTATCTTTGCATATTTAGTTTTTTTCCCTGTACGATTTTAGTTTTTCTTCGCTGCCTTCTTGCTTTAGTAGTTTGAACGCTTTCTTTTTTTCATTTATTGCCCCACTTACCGTCTTGTCAAGCAACATTGGTTTCCTTTTACTCGAATTCTTTTGTTTTTAAAGGGAATGAACTGCTCACATGAGGTGATTAATATCCTTTTAAACTTTTTCAATATGTCCTCTGTACTGATATTTTTGAGGATGTTGTCCCAATTAACGCTACCGATAGTAGTTCTAAGCTGATCAAATTTTGCTTTAATAAAGTTTAGTTTATTTGTCGCTCCCTGATAAGGTTTCTTATTGAATGACAGCTGGAAGTTGATTATATTGTGGTCACTGTTCCCCAAGTGCCCCTCAACCTGTACCACCTTTATTCAGTCCGGTTTGTTAGTTAGAAGTCCAGAATGGCCCTGCCTCTTGTTGGTTCCCGCACAAGTTGGGTAAGGTAGTTAGTTATCTTTAATTGTTCTCAGGAACTTATCACCCCTATGAGATTTGCAGGTTTCATTTTCCCATATTATATCTGAATAATTAAAGTCCCTATGATAATTACTTCATTGCGGTTTGACACCGCTTCTATCTGCCTTAGTAGTAAGGTTTCAGTTTCTTCTGTTGCTTTTGGTGGTCTATAGAAAACCCCTATCAGGATTTTGTTATTTTTTTTTCTCCCTGTATTTCTATCCACAGAGATTACACGTGTTCATCTCCTACTCCTATATCTTCCCGTAGCCTTGGCAATAAGTACGATTTAACATACATGCATACCCCTCCCCCTTTCTGGTTCCCACAGTCTCTTCTGAAGAGATTGTAACCCTGTAAATTTGCCACCCATTCGTACTTATCATCAAGCCATGTTTCCGTTATTCCGACTATATCATAGTTTTCATCGGCCATTCTCACTTCAAGCTCACCCACTTTACCGATCAGACTTCTTGCATTCGTGGTCATACAATTTATACAGTTTTTTTGTTCTTTAAATTCGTTTTATTGCTAATGGTACTATTGGCTGATCTGTCAGTTCTAATTGTACTAACCCCACCCCCTGCTCGACCCCCATTCCCATTGCTTAGATCCAGGTTGCTAGCTACACTGACTACCCCACTATTCCTCATTTTGCCCTCCCCCCCAGTCCCTAGTTTAAACACTCCTCCAGCCTTCTAGCCATCTTCTCCCCCAGCACAGCTGCACCCTCAAAATGGAACTGGATTGGATGGGGCACATATATAATATACAAATGCAGAGAGGACACCCCTTTTGATTGAAATACAAATGTTCACACATAGAAATTTGAGGCTGTTTTGCACTCAAAACTTAAAACAACAGACAAACTGAGCTGAGACATAAATACTTAATCAGTCTATTGAGCTCAGGAATGTGACAGTTTTATGATGTGTCTTATCTCTCCTTCAACTTGCACATGGAAGGAGATGCAGCACAACCAATTGGATGGCAACATTATTACAAGAGAAGTTCAGAATTTTTATGAAATCTAAAAAAAAAATGATTGGGAAGAGGACATCCCTCTTGATCTTGAATTTAGCGATCAGCCAGCAGTGCCCGAAAAGCGGACGATGGGCGTACATTTACATGCACCGATTATTGCTAAAATGATCTTCCGATTAGCGATTTTTTTTAGTGATCATCGGCTAGTGTAAATGGGCCTTATGTATTGATATTTGTAATGCAAATATTCAAGCAATAGATCATAATTACTAGGTATAAAGGACAGGGGAGGGTTTGGGGGAGTTAGAAGCATTTTGGACCTATGATGGGGAATGTCCTCTCACAGTGTCGTTCCCAAGAGGCCCCCCTGTTCTCTGACTTTTTGCCGTTGCTTCTCAGGCTGATGTACAAAGCAGATAAGTATACTTGAGGCTCTTGGTGATGGAAGTATTGATGTAACCATTGTTTAAGAATTGTTTACCAAATGTATATGCAATATCACCTATTTTTATGTAACTTTGTTTTATTTTTATCATTTATTCATTTGTACTAATAAATTTTGTTATATCAACCCACTTGTCCTACTTTAAAGCTGTATCTGAAGTTGTTGGCAAAACACATATCAAAAAAGAAATTCTCCATCTAAAGCCACAAATATTCCAAGCAGATTCTCTTCAATTAATATGTTTGCTGACCTCTCAGCAAACATATTAGCAACAACACTGAAACGCAGAAAGGACTTTGCCCCTTACACAAAAAGTCTCTGTGAAAAAGGAATACCATACAGGTTGGGCTTTCTGGTAAAACGTATTATACAGAAAAATGGTACAGCGGGAGTCCTTGCTTCTCCATCTGCAGCAGAGTCCCTTCTCAAAGAATGGTTTGCTGGCTTAAACTCAAAAAATAAGAACTCTCCAGTAAACTGCAATTCGCCTACTCTTTCCCCAGAGTGGAAAAGCACAAGCTCTCCAAAATCATCACCATGATTGTCGAACTTTATTACATTTTTACAGTTGGTAATGTATGCCATAAATGCTAGCAAGCCTGATATGTTATTGTTATAGCTAAATCTCATTAAGCTATATTAACCAGAGGGATAGGTCCTATAACAATTTCATTATTATAAAATATATTTCATTATTACAGGATAGAAAATTTTCTCTTGCCTTTCCTATGCCTGAGGAAAAAATGTTGTTCTTGGCTAGTTCATTCTAACACATAATTCTACAAATATTGGTTATATTGTTTTTGTTTATAATTTTGTTACTAAGCCTTCACATGACATTTAGACATTTTGTTACTAAGCCTTCACATGACATTAAGACAGTTAAGTTTTGTATATTTCAACTATCACAGACTACCCAGATCACACGTCTGATATTTTCTTCGTATAGGTATTCTATGACCTGACATATCCTCCAGCTATTTTACTACTCAGGGATATTACTTTTTAGATATGGTATTTAAAGTCTCTTCCCTTAATGTTAAAGGCCTAAATAGCCCTTTATAAAGATCCCTTCTTTGGCAAGTAAAGCAAATCATTACATTGCAATGTCTTGTGTGTTAAATAAACTCACCTCTTAGCTACTGAAACCCATATAATAAATCACAAAAACTTTCCCCATATTTATTTCACCCCAATTATTAACAAAAAACGTGGCATTTTGATAGCTGTAAAAAAACACTATAGCTTTCCAACATGTCAAAACCATTTATGACAACTAAAATAGATACATCCTCTTGAATTGCATCATAAATCACACATTTTTTTGTATACTCTCCATATATGCCCCAAACAAGAAACAGGGCAGATTTTTGAAGCATATGCTTGAAATCCTACACAGAGAAAAATTCAGTTCTGTGATAATCTGTGGTGACTTTAACAAATTCCTGATCCTTATTTAGACAAAAGCCACCACACAGCCAAGGTAAAACACTCTGATATATATAATATCCTTTATACGGAGGAGCTTGTTGACACTTTGAGAACTAAACATGCTTCAGAGAGAGATTATACATTGTTTTCTAATCCACATCAAACCTACTCATGAATAGATTTCATAATAGTAGATAAATGGCTTCTTCAGGATATTAATAGAGCTTCAATTGGTACAATAACATGGTCTGACTATGACCCTGTGTATATTTCTGTCAAGGAACAATTTAATACAATTCCAATTTCTCCATGGCATCTTAATATTTCGCTCTTACCTTCTGATCCCAACATCCAACAGATTGAAACAGAAATGAAAGAATATTTTCTAAACAATAAATCAGAAGACATATCCAGATCTAATTGATGTGCACATAAAGCCTACATAAGAGGTTGTTTTATAAAAATTATCTTCCCCTCTTAAAAAAGACTGACATAATAAAACACAGAGCCTCTCAAATAAAATCAAACAATTAGAAGATTCCAACAAACAAGCTTTCTCACTCAGCAAAAATAATGAAATTAAAAAACTCAGATATCAGTTACACCAAATTCTGCATTATAAGCACGAACTTCGCTTACTAGAACCAAAATTCTTTACTATTGGCAAGGCAATAAAAAAGGGAAACTATTAGCCAATAAATTCAAAAATAAATCTACTACAATTAGAATTCCCTATATCTATCACAAACACAAAACAAAAATTACTAATTCTCAGAAAATTGCAGACACGTTAGCTGATTATTACATTAATTTATACAACCTTAAAAAAGATAATTCTATAATCCAACCAAAGGAATCAGACTTTGCAAAGTTCCTTGATGATCTTAGCCTCCCTACACTAATGATGATGATCTCGACTTACTCAGCTCTTCAATTTCCATATCTGGATTAAATACAGCAATTCAACAACTACAATCTAACAAATATCCCGGTCCAAATGGACTGACTAATGAGTACTATAAAAAATTTTCACACATTATCTCATCTTCTGCAGCTTTTCAATTACATTTTAAAGGGAGAACACTTTCCTTCTGAGATGCTTAACCCCTTAAAAACTGCCCCATCAGGAAACTACGTCCTCAGAAAGTGGGCTTTAATCCTAGAGGACGTAGTTTTATGCATCCTCTTTGGATTAATGCCCACTGGCCTGAGGACATGACAGCTCCATGCTGTCGGTGCCCGCAGGTAGCCGACAGCATGGAGCTGTCATCCCAGGATGCGGGCAGTCTTCCCCGGTATTGCGATCGGCGTTATCCAATCGATAGCGCCGATCGCAAAAAAGTAAACAAAACTGTGTAAAAAAAGTAGTAATTCAGCTGCTCTGATGGATCGGATCCATCACGGCAGCTGAAAATACTCACACGGCTTGTCGGCGGTGTCCCCCGGAGATCTGGTCCTCCCGGACCCGCCGGCGGCCTTCTGCGCACGCGCGCCAGGCGATGACGTCACGCGCACGCACAGAAGCCCGGGTGTCCCCGGCAAATTTAAAATCTCCTGGCTCCCGGCTCCTGAAGGTAGCCGGGAACCAGTAGGTGTTACCAGGGACCGCTGTGAGCAGTCCCCGGGCCCGCGATCGCTGCTATCCATTGCATACCGGCGATCGCGAAAAAGTTGAAAAAGTAAAAGATAAGTGAAGTTTCACCTCCCCTCATGGATCGGATCCATGAGGGGAGGTGAAAATACTCACCCCCGGTCCTCTGTGATGTCCCGATGTCCCGGGACCCGAAATCCCCGTCTGCACATGCGCGCCCAATGATTGACATCGGGCGCGCGCACAGAGGGGCTCGAGCCCCGGAAAATTCAAAATTCCTCTGCTCCTGGCTGCCATGTGTAGCCAAGAGCAGAGGGATGTCACAAGGGACATGATCACTGTCATCCAATGGATGACAGTGATCATGTAAAGTAGAAAAAAGTAAAAAAAGTAAAAAAAAAAAGTTAAAAAAAGCTTGCGTTTCATCTCCCCCCACGGGAGGATGAAATGACGTACCAAAGGACCGCGGATTTATCCGCGGACCTTACCCCAGCTTCTGCGCACGTGCCCGTCACCAATATGGCAGGCACATGCGCAAAAGCCGTGGTAATTTAAAATCTCCCTGCTCCTGGCTACAAAACTTAGCCGAGAGCCTGGAGATTTCACGGGGGGCCGCGGTGAGCGGTTCCTGGTCACGTGTTCGCCGTTATCCAATGGATAATGGTGAGCACGTAAAAGTAAAAAAAGGTGAAGGTTCATCTCCTCTCACCGATGCGATCGGTGAGAGGAGATGAAACTTTTTACCGGAGGCCTCCGTATTTGCACCCTGACGCAATCTTCTTCCGTGAACTTTCCCGTATTCTGCACATGCGACCGCTGGTAAAACACCGGACACATGCGCAGGAGACGGGGAGCCCAGGAAATTTAAAATATCCTTGCTCCCAGCGACCCACGGTCGTCGAGAGCCTGGAGCAGTGACAGGTGGCCTTGTTGAGCGGTCGCCGGTCACGTGAAAAAAAGGTAGAGATCTACCTTTGGCCGGTCTCACATGACCGGATAGGAATTACGGATTCAGCATGCGTCTGATCCGCAGTATTAGATCAATCGCATTGGATTACACAATTCCGCTCACATTAGCGGGTCGGAATTGCGTAATCCATTCGCAGAAAAGAGAACGCAGCAGGTTCTATTTTACCGCGGATATCGGCAACATAGAGACCATTGTGCTCTGTGGTCGTGGATATAACCACTGCCCATACGCTACTACATTATACGGGCTGCGGGTACCCGTGTCATCGCTAGGCGACGGTGCGGGAAATAAAAACAACAACAAAAAAAAAGTGTACTGCGAATGACCGCCTGTGTGAGTAGGCAGTTATGCGCAGTACATTACGCGGCCGTACGCAGGGTCACAGCCGGGCTCACAGCCGGGATCCGCTGCGGGCCTCCGCAAGCGGATTCCGCCTACGGCTGCGTGAGCCCGGCGTTATTCAGACGGCTACCTGTAATACGCAATTCACAAGAAGCCCCGGGAACGCTCGCCTTTATGCACTTCCAGGAGCAGCTTGTTGAGCGCCTTCTATGTGAGACCGCCGCACCTCATCAAGCTTACGGAGCGCCACTTTTTACACCCCATACCCGCCACTGAGGTCAAGAAATACCCCCAAAAAGCATGAGAGGAGGACGGGTACATGGTTTTATTGCCCCATGGGCCCATCCCAACCAGCCTCCGTAATTACCCCTGTCTTTGAAAATACTACACAGTTCACATTATTACTTTTATCTAAGATTTGGGGAACGCTGAAAAGGGAGCGGAGGGGGGGGGGATATTTTTAGGGAGTCAATTTTTATTCCGTACAAATGAGCAATGGGGCCTGGGATTTATTCAGTTGAGCCCTACAATCCAACGGGTGTTCCCTCCATTACAGGTCTTGCCATGCTTCCTGTTAGTAGATTAGGGCCACAATGGGTATGTTTCTGAACACGGGACAAATGGGGGTATGCATTTTGGGGTGAATGTCTTCATTCCTATGTACACCGTACAAAAAAACTGTTTTTAAATTGACAAAATTGCCCAAAAAATGAAAATTGTAATTTTTTTCCTAGTGCTTTGCTTAGATTTATTCAAAAATTGTAGTGTAAAAATACACAGTACACCCCTAGATAAATTCGTTAGGGGGTCTACTTTTCAAAATGGGGTCATTTGTAGGGGTTCTCTGTCGTTTTGGCCGCTCAAGGGCTCTACAAGTGGGCAATGGGGCCTAAATCACCTTCATGCTAAATTTCTGTTCTGAAAGCCACCGACTACTCCTTTCGTTTTGGGCCCCGTTGTGCATCCAGACATAAGATTAGGGCCACAATGGGTATGTCTCTGAACACGGGAGAAACAGGGGTATCCATTTTGGGGTGAAAGGCTTCATTCATGTGTGTGCTGTACAAAAAAGCTGTTTTTAAAATGACAGAATTGACAAAAAAACGAAAATCACAATTTTTTCCTTTTGCTTGGCTTGAATTCATTCAAAAACTGTGGGGTCAAAATGGGCAGTACACCCCTAGATAAATTCATTAAGGGGTCTAGTTTTCAAAATGGGGTCACTTGTGGGGGTTCTCTTTGGTTTTGGCCACTCAAGAGCTCTACAAAAGTGCTATGGGGCCTAAAACGCCTTCAAGCAAAATTTATGTTCTGAAAGACACCGACTGCTCCTTTCATTTTGGGTCCCGTTGTGCATCCAGACATAAGATTAGGGCCACAATGGGTATTTTTTTGAACACGGGAAAAACGGGGGTATCCATTTTGGGGTGTAAATCCTCATTTTCATGGGTTCTATAGGAAAAAAATAAATCTTTAAAATGACATATTTGCAAAAATATTAAATTTTATTTTTTCTCCCCTAAATTGAACTAATTCCTGAAAAAAACTAGTGGGGTCAAAATACTCATGACACCCCTCAGTGAATACATTAAGGGGTGTAGTTTTTAAAATGGGGTCATTTATGGGGGTATCTATTATTCTGACACTTATGAGCCTTTGCAAACTTGGCTTGGTGCAGGAAAACAAAGTGCTCCTCAAAATGCTGAAAAGTAATGTTAAATTTGTACGTCCTCTAAATGGTTAAAAAAAACACAAGTTTTTCAAATGTGCATTCACAATAAAGTAAACAGATGGAAATACATATCTTATCAAAAATTGGTGCAGTATGTTTGGACATATTTGAGATATTACGGTTGAAAATGTGAAAAAATGACAATTTTTTCAAAATTTTTCCAATATTGGTACTTTTAATAAATATACACAAATGATATTGGTCTCTTTTTACAACCTAAATGAAGTACAACATGTTGTGAAAAAACAGTGTCAGAATCACTTGGATATGTAAAGCCCTTACGGAGTTATGCTATGTTGAACGACGCATGTCAGATTTCCAAAATTTGGCTCCGTCACTAAGGCGCAAACAGGCTTCGTCACTAAGGGGTTAATACTAGACTAATAACCCTGCCAAAGCAGGGTAAAACTCCTGACAGACTGGAAAATTTCAGGCCTGTCTCTCTTTTAAACAGTGATTTAAAGATATACTCTATTATTGCAAATAGAATAATAGACTCCCTACCTCATTTAGTTAAAAAGGACCAGGTTGACTTTGTAAAAAAAATAGACAGACTGGAGATGCTACCAGTAAATTAATCAACATAATCCACCATGTGTCAGAATGTAGGATGCCTTCTCCTCTCCTTTCCTTGGATGCGGAGAAGGCATTCGACCAAGTGCACTGGTGATACCTGAGATCGGTTTTGTGTAAATTTGGGTTTGAGGGCCCTATACTCACAGCTATTTTGGCACTTTTCTCATTTCTATCAGCCAGGGTGTTTGTGTCTGTTTTTATCTCAATCATTCCCTATTACAAATGGCACCCGCCAAGGGTATCTACTTTCTCCTTTAACTTTTGCGCTACTTATAGAGACTCTGGCAGAAAAAATAGGAATTTTCACAAACTTTAAGGGGGTTCAGGTGAACTTAAAGGAGCATCGTATAAACCTTTTTGCAGATTATATTATCTTGATTTGCTTCTCCCTGGAGACTACATGTCCTGAGGTCTCCAATATTATCTCAGCTTTTAGTGATTCCTCCTATCATAAGGTGAACAATTCCAAATTTTTGATAATAAATATGGGTTTACCAAAAGCAGTAGAGTCCCACCTGCAGGATCACTTCTTCTCCAGGTGGGTGGACAAAACACTTCCTTATTTGGGAATAAATGTCATATATCCACTGAGTAATCTTTATGAAGCTAACTATCTGCCACTACTACAAAAATCTCAGAAAGGATCTTTCCAAGCTAAATGTTCAGGTACTTTTAAGGTTGGGTAGAATTGCGGAAATCAAAATGTTTATCCCCAAAATTTTCTATTTATTAAGAAATATCCCAATATATCCCCCAATATCTTATTTACAACAAATTCAATAATTATGCAGTTTATCTGGAAAAAATCTAAATCAGGCGTTAAAGCTGCAATATTATTCAAACTAGTAAAAGATGGAGGTTTGAGATGTCCTTCTATTTAGCAATATTATTATGCCACTTTGTTAGATCAAGCAAAATCCATATGGCAGGGTGCCACTTCCAGGATTTGGGTACAATTGAAACAACTTTTTTAGGCAAATTCTCTTTGTCAGATTTTTTATATGACACAATGGTTTTTAAGGAAACAATTGAAACAAATCACCCCACCATAAAGGCTATTGTAACTAAGTATGTGGAGCAATATGTTTAATAAAAGTAACCTATTTCTATGTAATTACGTACATTGCAGTACGGCAATTTTGGAAAATACACATCCCATTTCTAAATTTGGATACATGGAAAGCCAATGGCATATCATAAGTTTCTGACTTATGGTTAGAAGAAAGTATGATGGATTTTTTTACTATCTAAAATGTTTCTTCTAAACAGACAAGACATCTACATATATCTGCAAATAAGACATGTATTGTCTCCTCTTCAGAATTCCACTCTGCAAATTACCTCTCAACTCCAAAATTGGGTTACATCTATCATGATACGGAAAGGAGGTATCTTCTTGTTATGAAATGCTGCTAAATGCTTATCCAGATGATATACCATCATATGAATAAAAATGGGAAAGGGACTTATATGAGCAATTCCTACCTTCACAATGGTCTGTGTCTTTTTCGATAATAAACCCCATATCCAAATCTACCTCTTCCTTAGAACTGAATAGAAAAATACTATACCGTTGGTATTATACTCCTTCTAAATTAGCCTCCTTTTACAATACCTCTAATAAATGTTGGAGTTGCCCATCAGTACAGGACTGTCCCAAAATATTAAAACCATGGGAAAAAAAATAGGAAAATTGCCTTCAAACATATGCAGTTTCCCAATAATTATAAAGGCCCTTCTGGCTCTATTAGCTTTGAACATAGATAATTATTTAAGAGGCTGTCAAACAGTAATTTTACACTTAACTCTGGTAACCAAAACCAAGATAGCTAAATATCGGAAAACTGATAAAGTCCCCACATTGAAAGAAATCATAGTGGGTATGAATCATAATTGTTGGTATGAATCTATGATTGCATCCTGTAATGATAATAAATCGTCCTTTTTCAATAAATGGGATACTTGGATATCAAGTAGACATAACACACTAATGTACTAAAAATTACCAATTAGTGGCTATGTATAAAATTGTAACAGAGAATTTACTCTATATATATCATTTGTCTCTTTTATTGTCTCTATTCTTATTTTCCCTAGTCCATACAGAAGGCTAAATTATCTAGTTTGTTCACTTTAGTTCTAAATTGTTACATGATATTATAACTAGAGATGAGCGAGCGTACTCGTCCGAGCTTGATGCTCGTTTGAGTATTAGGGTATTTGAGATGCTCGTTACTCGAGACGAGCACCACGCGGTGTTCGAGTCACTTCCATTTTCTTCCCAGAAAATTTTGCGCCATTTTCTGGCCAATAGAAAGACAGGGAAGGCATTACAACTTCCTCCTGTGAAGTTCCAGCCCTATCCCACCCCACTGCAGTGAGTGGCTGGGGAGATCAGGTGACACCCGAGTATATAAACTGGGGCCGGCCGTGGCTCGCCACAGATGCACGCTGAGAGACATTAGGGAAAGTGCCGTCCTGTTGTAGCTGCTATAGGGAGAGTGTTAGGCTGTTATCTTCGTCTTCAAGAACCCCAACGGTCCTTCTTAGGGCCACATCTGACCGTGTGCAGTACTGTTGAGGCTGCTTTTAGCAGTTTTGCAATTTTTTTTTTCTTTTGTATATCGTGCGTGCAGACCATAGCGTCCTCAGTCTGCAGTCATTTTACTGAGTATAGGGGCAGTACTGGTGAGGCAGGGACAGTGGTACAGGGAAAGAGATATACTGGCTATATAGGCAGTGGGCTTTTTCAAAAAATTGGAAAAAAAATCTTTGGGCTGCCTGTGACTGTGTTCAGTTTACTGCGTGTCTGCTGGGGGTAGTAGTCGCTCATTATTACCCAGCTAGGTGTTACTGCAGCCTTGCGCATAATTTTTTCTGGCTGCACTGTGCTTTCAATAACCACAGTCATCCTCCAACAGGGAAATCCATATACAGGCTATATAGGCAGTGGGCTTTTTCCCAAAAATTGGGAAAAAATACTATATTTGGGCTGCCTGTGACCGTCTTCAGTTTACTGCGTGTCTGCTGGGGGTAGTAGTCGCTCATTAATACCCAGCCAAGCCGGTTACCGTGTACAGTTTACTGCGTGTCTGCTGGGGGTAGTAGTCGCTCATTATTACCCAGCTAAGCGTTACAGCAGGCTTGCGCATAATTGTTTCCTGGCTCTGCTGTGTCCGTTACATGATCGCCGTCATCCCGCCAGAGGGAAAGAGTATACATATATACGCTGCATACAGTGTCTGTCTGGTTTTTCACCTCACCATTTTAAAAAATTGAAGCAAAATACTTAAGGCCTACCAATGGCCTTTGGCCACTTGACTGGTTCTGTGCTGTGAATTCCAGTAGCTCAGTTATACGCACCTAGGTCTCACTACAGGCTTGCGCATAATTGTTTCCTGGCTCTGCTGTGCGCTCCGTAAGCGAAGTCAGCCTCCAACCACAGGCCAATAAGTGGCACATTTAATTACAGCGTTCTGTTTCTGCTCTACTCGTAATACACCATGCTGAGGGGTAGGGGTAGGCCTAGAGGACGTGGACGCGGGCGAGGACGCGGAGGCCCAAGTCAGGGTTTGGGCACAGGCCGAGCTCCTGGTCCAGGTGTATCACAACCGACTGCTTCGGGATTAGGAGAGAGGCAAGTTTCTGGGGTCCCCAGATTCATCTCACAATTAATGGGTCCACACGGTAGACCTTTATTAGAAACTGAGCAGTGTGAGCAGGTCCTGTCGTGGATGGCAGAAAGTGCATCCAGCAATCTATCGACCACCCAGTCTTCTACGCCGTCCACAGCTGCAACTCTGAATCCTCTGGCTGCTGCTCCTCCTTCCTCCCAGCCTCCTCACTCCATGAAAATGACACATTCTGAGGAGCAGGCAGACTCCCAGGAACTGTTCTCGGGCCCCTGCCCAGATTGCTCAGCAATGGTTCCTCTCCCACCGGAGGAGTTTGTCGTGATCAATGCCCAACCTTTGGAAAGTTCCCGGGGTCCGGGGGATGAGGCTGGGGACTTCCGACAACTGTCTCAAGAGCTTTCAGTGGGTGAGGAGGACGATGACGATGGGACACAGTTATCTATCAGTGAGGTAGTAGTAAGGGCAGTAAGTCCGAGGGAGGAGCGCACAGAGGATTCGGAGGAAGAGCAGCTGGACGATGAGGTGACTGACCCCACCTGGTTTGCTATGCCTACTGAGGACAGGTCTTCAGAGGGGGAGGCAAGTGCAGCAGTAGGGCAGGTTGGAAGAGGCAGTGCGGTGGCCAGGGGTAGAGGCAGGGACAGACCGAATAATCCATCAACTTTTTCCCAAAGCGCCCCCTCGCGCCATGCCACCCTGCAGAGGCCGAGGTGCTCAAAGGTCTGGCAGTTTTTCACTGAGAGTGCAGACGACCAACGAACTATGGTGTGCAAGGTTTGTCGCGCCAAGATCAGCCAGGGAGCCACCACCACCAGCCTCACCACCACCAGCATGCGCAGGCATATGATGGCCAACACCCCACAAGGTGGGACGAAGGCCGTTCACCGCCTCCGGTTTGCACCACTACCTCTCCCCCTGTGCCCCAACCTGCCACTGAGATCCAACCCCCCTCTCAGGACACAGGCACGACTGTCTCCCGGCCTGCACCCACACCCTCACCTCTGCTGTCCTCGGCCCCATCCAGCAATGTCTCTCAGCGCAGCGTCCAGCCGTCGCTAGCGCAACTGTTTGAGCGCAAGCGCAAGTACGCCGCCATGCACCCGCACACTCAAGCGTTAAACGTGCACATAGCCAAATTTATCAGCCTTGAGATGCTGCCATATAGGCTTGTGGAAACGGAGGCTTTCAAAAACATGATGGTGGCGGCAACCCCGCGCTACTCGGTTCCCAGTCGCCACTACTTTTCCCGATGTGCCGTCCCAGCCCTGCACGACCACGTCTCCCGCAACATTGTACGCACCCTCACCAACGCGGTTACGGGCAAAGTCCACTTAACAACGCACACGTGGACAAGCACAGGCGGGCAGGGCCACTATATCTCCCTGACGGCACATTGGGTGAATTTAGTGGAGGCTGGGACCGAGTCAGAGCCTGGGGCCGCTCACGTCCTCCCCACCCCCAGAATTGCGGGCCCCAGCTTGGTGCTGGTATCTGCGGCGGTGTATACTTCCTCCACTAAACAACCCTCCTCCTCCTCCTCCTCCTACACAACCTCTGTCTCGCAATCAAGATGTGTCAGCAGCAGCACGTCGCCAGCAGTCGATGTCGCGCGGCGTGGCAGCACAGCGGTGGGCAAGCGTCAGCAGGCATGCTGAAACTACTCAGCTTAGGAGATAAGAGGCACATGGCCCACGAACTGCTGCAGGGTCTGACACAGCAGACCGACCGCTGGCTTGCGCCGCTGAGCCTCCAACCAGGCATGGTCGTGTGTGACAACGGCCGTAACCTGGTGGCGGCTCTGCAGCTCGGCAGCCTCACGCACGTGCCATGCCTGGCCCACGTCTTTAATTTGGTGGTTCCGCGGTTTCTGAAAATCTACCCACACTTATCAGACCTGCTCGGAAAGGTGCACCGGGTCATCGCACATTTCCGCAAGTCCAACACGGACGCTGCCACCCTGCGGACCCTGCAACATCGGTTTAATCTGCCAGTGCACCGACTGCTGTGCGACGTGCCCACACGGTGGAACTCTACGCTCCAGATATTGGCCAGGCTCTTTGAGCAGCGTAGAGCTATAGTGGAATACCAACTCCAACATGGGCGGCGTAGTGGGAGTCAGCCTCCTCAATTCTTTACAGAAGAGTGGCCTGGTTGGCAGACATCTGCCAGGTCCTTGGAAACTTTGAGGAGTCTACCCAGATGGTGAGCGGGGATGCTGCAATCATTAGCATCACCATTCCTCTGCTATGCCTCTTGAGAAGTTCCCTGCAAAGCATAAAGGCAGACGCTTTGCGCTCGGAAATTGAGGCGGGGGAAGACAGTGTGTCGCTGGATAGTCAGAGCACCCTCATGTCTATATCTCAGCACGTGGAGGAGGAGGAGGAGGGGGAGGAGGATGAGGAGGAGGGGGAAGAGACAGCTTGGCCCACTGCTGAGGGTACCCATGCTGCTTGCCTGTCATCCTTTCAGCGTGTATGGCCTGAGGAGGAGAAGGAGGAGGAGGAGGATCCTGAAAGTGATCTTCCTAGTGAGGACAGCCATGTGTTGCGTACAGGTACCCTGGCACACATGGCTGACTTCATGTTAGGATACCTTTCTTGTGACCCTCGCGTTAGACGCATTCTGGCCACTACGGATTACTGGGTGTACACACTGCTCGACCCACGGTATAAGGAGAACCTTTCCACTCTCATACTCGAAGAGGAAAGGGGTTCGAGAGTGATGCTATACCACAGGACCCTGGCGGACATTCTGATGGTAAAGTTCCCATCCGACAGCACTAGGGGCAGAAGGCGCAGTTCCGAGGGCCAGGTAGCAGGGGAGGCGCGAAGATCAGGCAGCATGTACAGCGCAGGCAGGGGAACACTCTCCAAGGCCTTTGCCAGCTTTATGGCTCCCCAGCAAGACTATGTCACCACTCCCCAGTCAAGGCTGAGTCTGCAGGAGCACTGTAAAACAATGGTGAGGGAGTACCTAGCCGATCGCACGACCGTCCTCGGTGACGCCTCTGCCCCCTACAACTACTGGGTGTCGAAGCCGGACACGTGGCCTGAACTTGCGCTGTATGCCCTGGAGGTGCCTGCTTGCCCTGCGGCTAGCGTCTTGTCAGTGAGGGTGTTTAGTGCGGCTGGGGGAATCATCACGGATAAGCGTACCCGCCAGTCAACTGACAGTGCCGACAGGCTTACACTCATAAAGATGAACAAAGCCTGGATTTCCCCAGACTTCTCTTCTCCACCAGCGGACAGCAGAGGTACCTAAACAATACGTAGGCTGCACCCGTGGATGGAAGCATCGTTCTCTATCACCATAAAAAACGGGGACCTTTTAGCTTCATCAATCTGTGTATTCTATTCATCCTCCTCCTCCTGCTCCTCCTCCTGAAACTTCACGTAATCACGCCGAACAGGCAATTTTTCTTAGGCCCACAAGGCTCAGTCATATTACTTTTGTAAACAATGTTTATATGTTTCAATTCTTATTAAAGCGTTGAAACTTGCACCTGAATCAATTTTTATTTTAACTGGGCAGCCTCCAGACCTAGTTACAAATTAAGCCACAGTAACCAAAGCGATTAATGGGTTTCACCTGCCCTCTTGGTTGGGCATGGGCAATTTTTCTGAGGTACATTAGTACTGTTGGTACACCAATTTTTTGGGGCCCTTGCCTACAGTGTAATCCTAGTAATTTTTATGGGCTTCACCTGCACTCATGCTACAGCAAGGTGTGTGGGGTTGGCCTACACTTTTGCTACATAAATGTAACTGGGGCCTTGTCTATACTGCAACTACTGAAATGTGAAAGAGACTGTTATCTCCCTAAACTGATGCAACGGGAATGTTACTGTGGCCTGTCTTCACTGCTACTACTACTGACATGGAAATAATACTGTGCTCCCCCTATACTGCTGCTAGTGATATGTTACTGGGGCCTGTCTAGACTGCTACTACTACTGAAATGGAACTAATACTCTGCTCGCCCTGTACTGCTGCTTTGGAATTGTTACTGGGGCCTGTCTTGACTCCTACTATTACTGAAATGGAACTAAGACTGTGCTCCCCCTATACTGCTGCTAGTGATATGTTACTGGGGCCTGTCTAGACTGCCACTACTACTGAAATGGAACTAATACTGTGCTCCCCCTATACTGCTGCTAGTGATATGTTACTGGGGCCTGTGTAGACTGCAACTACTACTGAAATGGAACTAATACTGTGCTCCCCCTATACTGCTGCTTCGGAATTGTTACCGGGGCCTGTCTTGACTGCTACTATTACTGAAATGGAACTAAGACTGTGCTCCCCCTATACTGCTGCTTTGGAATTGTTACTGTGGCCTGTCTTGACTGCTACTGTTACTTAAATGGAACTAAGACTGTGCTCCCCCTATACTGCTGCTAGTGATATGTTACTGAGGCCTTTCTAGACTGCTACTACTACTGAAATGGAACTAATACTGTGCTTCCCCTATACTGCTGCTTCAGAATTGTTACTGGGGCCTGTCTTGACTGCTACTATTACTGAAATGGAACTAAGACTGTGCTCCCCCTATACTGCTGCTTCGGAATTGTTACCAGGGCCTGTCTTGACTGCTACTATTACTGAAATGGAACTAAGACTGTGCTCCCCCTATACTGCTGCTTCGGAATTGTTACTGTGGCCTGTCTTGACTGCTACTATTACTGAAATGGAACTAAGACTGTGCTCCCCCTATACTGCTGCTTCGGAATTGTTACTGTGGCCTGTCTTGACTGCTACTATTACTGAAATAGAACTAAAACTGTGCTCCCCTTATACTGCTGCTAGTGATATGTTACTGGGGCCTTTCTAGACTGCTACTACTACTGAAATGGAACTAATACTGTGCTCCCCCTATACTGCTGCTTCGGAATTGTTACTGGGGCCTGTCTTGACTGCTACTACTACTGAAATGGAACTAAGACTGTGCTCCCCCTATACTGCTGCTTCGGAATAGTTACTGGGGCCTGTCTTGACTGCTACTATTGCTGAAATAGAACTAAGACTGTGCTCCCCCCAATACTGCTGCTAGTGATATGTTACTGGGGCCTTTCTAGACTGTTACTACTACTGAAATGGAACTAATACTGTGCTCCCCCTATACTGCTGCTTCGGAATTGTTACTGGGGCCTGTCTTGACTGCTACTACTACTGAAATGGAACTAATACTGTGCTCCCCCTATACTGCTGCTTCGGAATTGTTACTGGGGCCTTTCTATACTACTACTACTACTGAAATGGAACTAATACTGTGCTCCCCCTATACTGCTGCTTCGGAATTGTTACTGGGGCCTGTCTAGACTGCTACTACTACTGAAATGGAACTAATACTTTGCTCCCCCTATACTACTGCTTCGGAATTGTTACTGGGGCCTGTCTTGACTGCTACTTTTACTGAAATGGAACTAAGACTGTGCTCCCCCTATACTGCTGCTAGTGATATGTTACTGGGGCCTGTCTAGACTACTACTACTACTGAAATGGAACTAATACTGTGCTCCCCCTATACTGCTGCTAGTGATATGTTAATGGGGCCTGTCTAGACTGCAACTACTACTGAAATGGAACTAATACTGTGCTCTACCTATACTGTTGCTAGTGATATGTTACTGGGGCCTGTCTAGACTGCTACTACTACTGAAATGGAACTAATACTGTGCTCCCCCTATACTGCTGCTAGTGATATGTTACTGGGGCCTGTCCAGACTGCTACTACTACTTAAATGGAACTAATACTGTTCTACCCCTATACTGCTGCTAGTGATATGTTACTGGGGCCTGTCTAGACTGCAACTACTACTGAAATGGAACTAATACTGTGCTCCCCCTATACTGCTGCTTTGGAATTGTTACTGGGGCCTGTCTTGACTGCTACTATTACTAAAATGGGCGGTTGGGTAGCATGTTACCCAGAAGAAGTGGCAGCGGAGTGTCATGCAGGCAGTGATTGTGCTTTGTTGGAGGTAGTGTGGTGCTTAGCTAAGGTATGCCTTGCTAATGAGGGTTTTTCAGAAGTAAAAATTGTGGGGGGGGGGGGGGGCCCACTCTTGCCGCTATTGTGGCTTAATAGTGGGACCTGGGAACTTGAGATGCAGCCCAACATGTAGCCCCTCGCCAGCCCTATCCGTTTCTGTGTCGTTCCCATCATTTTCCTGAATTTCCCAGATTTTCACAAATGAAAACCTTAGCGGAGCATAGGTCCCATACAAAAATGCTCGGGTTGCCCATTGACTTCAATTGGGTTCGTTACTCGAAACAAACCCTCGAGCATCGCAGGAAGTTCGACTCGAGTAACGAGCACCGGAGCATTTTGGTGCTCGCTCATCTCTAATTATAACATGTCTATAAATTTGTTGAGAACTATGTCGAACAAATTGATCTAATAGAATTTGAAGTTACCTTAATAACATAGTTCAATGCATATATATGTATAATCTGTGATGTTGTTTTTTTCTTTTCTGTTACTTCTGTTATATTTGGAAAAACTTTTCAATAAAAAAAAATGCTAAAAAAAACTACTTATTTTTATGATAAGCATATTTATATTTTGCTTGTTGAGAGTAAAATAAAGCTTCCTGCGATCAGCGAGAATCTGAGCAATTATTATTCAGTCTAAATGCATGCACGACTAAACCACAAGCAATAAATTAATTCATTGTTCAGGCATAAAAAATAAACGACGGATCGGTTTGTGTAAACAGGCAGTCATCTATGAACTATTGCCTGCTTACTGTGAGTGGAGGCAAGTGGTCCGGAATGATCCCTGGCCCACTCCGCTTGCATTCACTAGCAATGATCATTCCTTTTTAAAAACACAGAAATGATCATTGCTAGGGTGGACTGCTGGGAATCTGCCCCTGACAGGTCGGTTCGTGTATAAGCTCACTAAGGTCATTGGAAGGAAAACGTGGAGAGTGAGAGAAGAGTGAGCATAAACAGAAGTCTGATCTCTTTTGAAAATACACAACTAGGCCATACCGAAAGCAGTAATGGATGCAAGCTTCTCTCATTTAACCCCTTAGTGGCAGCCAATAATATTTTTATGGTGGCCACCAAGTGGTCTTAGACCTCATTCATACAGAAATTACACAATCATATCCACATTTGATTTTTTTCTATGTGGATCTAACAGTTCAATCTGGCAGTTCAATTCTGCTTCAGGGGCAAATTCATGTTCGGTAGCCTGATGTGTCTATTATTTTTGGTGTTACTACACATTAAAGGGCTTTTATGTATAGTAACTAGAGATAAGCGAATATACTCGTTTCGAGTAATTACTCGATCGTGCACCGCGATTTTCGAGTACTTCCGCCGGGGGGCGGGGGGAGGTGTGGCGGAGCGGGGGGTAGCAGCGGGGAACAGGGGGAGCCCTCTCTCTCTCCCTCTCCCTCCCACTCCCCGCTGCAACCCCCCACTCACCCACGGCGCCCCCCGAATCTTTTCGCCCGAGTACGGAAGTACTCGAAAATCGCGGCGCTTGGGTGAAAAAGGGGCGTGGCCGAGTAGGTTCGCTCATCTCTAATAGTAACACGTAAACAAACTATATACATGTCATATCACTGTAATCATGCTGATTCAGAGAATGAAGATATCATGTTATGTATACCACACAGTGAACGCTTCAGCTGGGTTATTAGAGAGCACTTAGTTATTATCTGTTTTTTAGACTCTGAATAGCAAATGCAATAATGTCCCAGCATCCTGCTGTCACAAAATATACTACAACCCTAATTCCCAAAAAGTTGGGATGCTCTGTAAAATGTAAATGTAAAGACAAAAACTATGCAATGATTTGGAAATTTTATATAACTATACTTTATTCAGAATAGAATATGTTTATGTCCAGTTGTTGGAAGTATCGGTCTATATTTAATTTAAGGATCTTGGGATCTATGTATATAAAGGTGAAAGCCCTCACTGACTGACTTACTGACTCGCTACTAATTCTCTAACTTCCGGATGTCGTACAAACATGAAATTTGGCAGGAACGTTCTTTAGGTCCTAAATAGGAAAAGTAAAGGGGTCACAACTCGATTATTCAATGCTAAGTTCAAAAGTATTAGCACCCCTGTGTAATGTACAGAATCGAACTTCCTGATGTCGTACAAACATGAAATTTGGGATGATCATTCTTTACGTCCTAAATAGGAAAAGTAAGAGGTCACAACTCGAAAATTCAATGCTAAATGCAAAAGTACTGGCACCCCTATGTAATGTAACTTTCCAGTGTTGTACAAACATGAAATTTAGCATGACCATTCTTTAAGTCCTAAATAATAAAAGTAAAGGGGTCACAACTCAATTATTTAATGCTAATTGCAAAAGTAACTGAACTCCTATATAATGTAACTTCCTGGTGTCATACAAGCATAAAATTTGGCACAAGCATTCTTTGGGTCCTAAATAGGAAAAGTAAAGTGGTCACAGCTTCATCATTTAATGCTAAGTGCAAAAGTAAGTGCACCCCTATCTAATGTAACTTATTGGTGTTGTACAAGCATGAAGTTTGGCGCTAGCATTTTTTAGGTCCTAAATGAGGAGAGTAGGAGGGGTGGCACATTCTGCAGAGGGACATCCATACATGCAGCCGGAGAAGAATCTAACGCTCTTCTATGTGTATGCATATTTTATTCCTTGGTTACTATAAAATAACCTTGACTTCATAAAATTTTCTGTGCAAACAACAGGTAAACACCTGTATCAAATTAACTTGAGCGAGGTCGGGTATATCAGCTAGTAAAGGTATATATTGATGCTTTGGATAATCTCAGTCAGCTGCATTGGATCTGTTGCTACAATATTTTTCAATCTCCTGCTATATGTAAGTCTGTATACTTACTTAATAATATGCTGATAGGAGGTAGTTGTCGTTGCATTAGTTTCTGAGGATTTGTAGTATGTGAATGTGGGTAGGTGCTGACATAATGAATCTCATCAAGCTGCTTCCAATTATTTTAATCAAGGAGTTTTAAAAAGTTTGTACATGCCATTTGTGATCAGAAGTAAGCAAGGCTTGTATGTTAAAGCTTAAATGTGTATTCTGCTTGTGAAGCATGATGGGAGCACATAAGAAAATAAAGAAAAAGGATTTTTAATTACCACCCTTTGCTTTCAATCTCTGAGCCAATTATTTACCCAGCTACACACATTTAACCTACCATGTGGCACAGTGTCAAATACTTTAGAAAAATCCATATATACAAGATCAATAGACGCTCCTAGGTACAGCCTAGAACTTACTTCGTTGTAGAAGCTGATCTAGTTGGTTTGACATGATCGATACCTCATGAACCCATGATGATGAGGAGATATACCATTGTTTTTCTTGAGGTTTTCCAGGATGGCATCTCTCAGAAACCCCTTGAATATTTTTCCAATTATTGAAGTGAGACTTACTGGCCTGTAGTTACCAAGCTCTCTTGACCCCTTTTTGTATACTGCGATCACAACCCTGGTCTTGATAGAGTTCCTAAATATTAGAAATAGTGGCCTGTCTATAACATTACTTAGTTCCTTTAGGACCATTAGATGTATTTAATCAATTTGTCAATTTTAATCTTTTTTAGCCAGTTCTTCACTTTCTCCTGCATTAGGCAAGTGATACAATATTTAGTGGGGGGTTCATTTTATCCTCTTGCATCTCATGGGACATTTATTTTTCTCTCGTGAATATACTTGAGAAAAACTATTTAATAGATTTGCCTTCCCCCCATCATCTTCTATCATTTCTATTGCATTATTTGGTAAAGGGCCAGTACTTTCAGTGCAAATCCTTTTACCGTTTATGTAATTAAAAAATAGTCCAGAGTTATTTTTGCTCTCTTTGGTAATCAGTCTTTCTGCCTCTTCTTTTGCAGTTTTTATCTTTTCCTTTCATATTTTATTTTTCCCTACATATTTTATTTTTCCCTGCATGTTTTTAGCACTTCTTTACTGCCTTCTTGTTTTGTAATTAAAACACTTTCTTTTTTTCACTTATTGCCCCCCTTACAGTCTTGTTGAGCCACATTGGTTTCCTTCTATTTTTGTATTTATTTTGTTTTTGAAGGGTATGAACTGCTCACATGACGTTTTTAGGACGTTTTTAAACTTCTCCCATTTGTCAACTGTTCCATTATTTTTGAGGATATAATGTTCCCAAGCATAATTCTGAGCTGATTAAATTTTGCTTTACTAAAGTTCACTTTTTTTGTCGCTCCCTGGTAAAACTTCCTATTGAATGACAACTGGAAATTAACTGTATTGTGGTCACTATTTCACAAGTGTCCCTCAACCTGCACGCCCATGATTCTGTCTAGTCTATTGGTTAATAAGTCCAGAATGGCACTCCCTCTAGTTGGCTTCCATACGATTTGGGTAAGGTAGTTATCGTTAATTGTTTACAGCTTTTGTTTTCCCATATAATATCCAGATAACTAAAGACTCCCATAATTACTTCATTGTGGTTTGACACCTCTTATATTTGTTTTAGTAATAACTTTTCAGTTTCTGCTGTTACTTTTGGTATCCTATAGAAAACTCCATCAGGATTTTGTTAGTTTTCCCTCCCTGTATTTCTACCCACAGAGATTCCACGTTTTTGTCTCCTACACCTATATCTTCTCATAGCCTCGGCATTAGGTAGGATTTAACATAAAGACATACCCCTCCCCCCTTCCGGTTTCCACTGTCTCTTCTGAAGAGATTGTAACCCTGTAAGTTCACTGCCGAATCGCATTCATTATCAAGCCATGTTTCTGTTATTCCTACTCTTTCATAGTTTTCCTCAGACATTCTCGCTTCAAGCTCATCCACTTTATTGATAAGTCTTCTTGCATTCATTGCCATACTATTTATTTGGTTGTTGTTGTTATTTTTATTCATTATGCTATTTATGGTCCTATTAGCTGTTCTGACAGTTCTTACTGTACTAACCGCACCCAGGTCACTGTCTACACTGTCTTTCCCCCCTATCTCACTTGTTCCCCACCCAGTCTCTAGTTTAAAGAATCCTTTAACTTTCTAGCCATCTTCTGCCCCAGCACAGCTATACCCTCCCCATTGAGATGCAGCCCAACCCTATGGTAGAGCTTGTAGCTTCCATATTGTCAATGCATCTCAGTGTTGCCAGCCACTCATTTAGATCCAGGATCTGGGCTTCCAAATGTATAATGTGCTCACATCTAGTTCAACAGTATGCACTCTCGACTGGCTGTTCAAGCACTGCATACATTGCCCAAGACACAAACTGGATGGCCCTGCCAAGCATGGAGCACATTTTAGTGGGGATCTACAGTTAAAAAAAAGAAACAAAAGTCAACAAGTTCATGCTTTCTCATGTGCCTCCACCTGTTCATGTTCTCTCATGTGCCTCCACCCTTTCGTCCTTTTTTTATTTAAGTCATGTTCACGTTCCCACTGGCTGCTCACTCTCAGTCACACTGATTTGCCTCACTTACACACACTCCCTTGCATACACTAACTTGTTCACCCTTTCTAACTTGAGAATATACTTATCTGCCTGTTGTCAGCAGAAATTTTCTTTTTCACAACTCCTCTTCAGCCTGGTCAAGCTGCCGAGGATGTCCCCCACCAGGCACAGGTTCAGCATCAGGACCTATCTCTCACCGACCATTGTACTCTTTGGCCGTTCTGGGCCCTGCTGCTCTTCTCCCTGCCAGACAGATCCTCCAGCAGCTCCTCTGTTTGTTCTCCGGGCAGCTTGGCGGCTTCTTATGCCACTCTGATGTGCCCCTGCTTCCCGCTCTCTGCTTCACGAATTCCCACCTGACATGACTTAAAAACATTTCTAACTTTTCTTAGATCAAATAAAACGTTCTTCAAGCACAGGAAGCTTTTATTGCCCTTATACACAAAGAAGGAAATAATCCCTTCTTCTGTGGAAGTTACAGACCTATTTCCCTCTTAAACCTGGATATTAAATTGTGGGCAAAACTCCTCTCCAGAAGGATTAATAAAACCATCCCAAATTTGATTAATGAAGAACAATCGGACCTTGTAGCGGGTCGAGAGGGAAAGGATAACTCAACATGCCGTCTGCATGTAATAAGATATGCCTAAAGCAAGAAGATCTCATTAATTCTGTTAGGAATAGATGCTGAAAAGTCATTTGACAGAGTAGATTGGACATTCATGCGAACTGTCTTGAACAAATTCTATTTCCCTCCTGCACTAACTCAAGCAATTTTCTCATTATACTTTAACCCACATGCTAAAATGAAAGTCAATGACATTTTCTCCCCTCTTTTCTCCATTACCAATGACATGGGACAAGGATGCCCATTATCTCCCACCCTATTCATCCTTTCATTGAAAATTCTTCTGCAAATGCTTTGGCTGAATAATGACATCCAAGGAGTGAAGTTAAACCACTTAAAAACAGTTGCATTTGCGGATGACATTTTATTCGTTTTAAGCAACCCAGGACAAAGCCTGTCAAAAGTCTACAGCATTTTATAATTATATGGTGCCATCTCAAATTTTAACGTAATTGTATCTAAGTCAACTGTACTCAATATTACCCTTCCTACAGCTGTCATAAAAAATCTCCAAAGGTCTTCAAAATTTAAATGGGTTAAAACCCACATTGAATATTTAAGGATTCAAATCACAAAAAACCTTAAGAACCTATACAGTAAGAACTTTGCCTCTCTCTTAAAAGAAATTGCATCACTTTTACAAATATATAACTTACCCTTTCTCTCCTGGATTGGACAGAAAAACTTACTGCAAACGTACATAGTCCCCAAAATATTGTACAAGGTACAAATGATACCGATCTATCGTCTAAATTCCTTTTTCAAGCACATTAAATACATTTTTTCTAGATTTACTTGGAAACACAGAAGACCTCGATTAACTCACAACCTCTTAGTTCACAGGAGGGAGAGAGGAGGCATCAACCTTCTGGATATGTTTCAATACTACAAATCAATCCAATTAAATAGATGGCTGGGAATGATAAAGCCTTCGAAAAATCGAATTGTAAGATCCCTAGCTCAAACTTCCTATGGACCAACCTTATTAAGGGACTTGTGGTATCCTTCATGGAAAGTTTTTTGATAGGTGCCTGCGGGGACTGGGATTCGTTACGAGGGGAGCCAGCTCCTTACCCATCCCCCACAATGCCCCTGAACCTCAGTCCCGATTGTCTGGAAGTAAACCTGGACATTCACACACAACAGATCTGATGACTCTTCAGCAACCTTACAATAGCTGACCTATGGTCACAATGTCCTTTCAAGAGCACACAACTTGTAGAAAAGCTGTTATCTCAGACAACAAGCCCCTCCCTCAATCAGCCACAAATTGTCCATTTATCTAAAACCCTAGATAGGTTCAACAAAGCCTTTCTATCCTGGCGTCCATTATCTGAACTGAAGTGAATTATCTCAGCCCAATGCAGCCATAGCAGCAAAATATCGCTCCTAAAAAAGAAGTTCCTTACCCCTCAAGACACTCCAAGGCCAGCATATATCTTATCTTGGGAAAAGGAGCTTAACATAAAACTGACAGACAGTGAGGTGAGATCGGTTCTGGGTAGCTCACATTGTCATTCTAGATGCATCAGGTTACAAAAAAAACACTATAAACTACTGACACAATGGTATAAGTCATCGGAGTGGCTTTTTGCTTACAAATTATCGAACTGAAACCTCTGCTGGCACTGCAATGATGACGTGGGCTCCCTAACACACATCTGGTGGTCATGCCCGCTATTGCGCCCCTATTGGAACCAGATTGAAGGTACAATACTTGACGTAGTCGAGAGCACATTTAGTCTTCAACCAGAGAAGACGATACTGTCCAGACCCTCGGCACACTGTAGACCTTCTAAAACTAATCTAATCTCACACTTTATCTTAGCAGCTAAATCTGATTCCCCTATTATGGCTCCAACCCATAGCGCCCACACTAGCTCAATGGCTCGCCAAGGAGAATGAGATACGTAGATTCAAAGAGTTAACGAGCTGGTCAAACCTCTAATGAAAAATCTAGAAGTTTTTGGGGGCCCCAGCTGAGAAGATTCTACACATCTTCCATTATCGCTCAGGAAGAACTAAGAACATAGGCAACCTTCGTGTCCTTTGCTGTTTATTTCTACCATTCTTCTCCATTAATATATCGTGTAATGTCTCCAACAGAGATAGTTTTCATGCCGCATGCTCTTTTGAACCACATGTGATTCCCCTCACTCCCCTCCCCCCCCCCCAACTCTCTCCCACTCTTCCTCTCCCCACACCTTTTAGAAAAATTGTACATTTTCTATGGTAAAATACAATCAAGTTACTTGTACAAACTTTATCAGGAATGTGACTACCTGCTGAATTTAAGCTGTATGATTGCTATCGCAATAAAAAAAAGAATATACAAAAAAAAACATTCTTCGCTTTCTCTTGTCCTTTAATCACTATATTGATTCTAAATGTATCATTCCATGAACTGTAGTACAGCAGATCTCATGTTTTAATTTGGAATAATCAGTCTCTCTCACAGTACTATCTAATAGTTGTTAACTTTTGTAATGAGTTCTGAATTGGTGAATATATACATATTTTTAATGATAATTTATTTGAGCACTTAGCTATGTAATTAGTGGCATAATTATTTCTCAGAGTTCAGGTATGTGACCATATTAAGGGTCCATACAACCTCTAAGTTGTACAAAACCTTAATATGACACCCATAGACATCTACGGGGTCATACTCTACTTCTCTGTGCCTCTGATTTTACAGAGGCATACAGTAGGAGTCAAAAAATGAATATGACAAAAAACGTGCTATATTCCATCAGACACTATATTACAGAGTTTTTACCAAAAAAATATTAAAATCTAGTCACACAAGACAGTCTGTATGAAGGCTCCAAACATCACCAGAAAAACTACTTTGCAAATAAAAGTAAAGGAAGGAGGGTGGGGATGTAGGCATTTCAATGAATATGGCTCAGTGGTTAGCATTGTTGCCTTTCAGTGTTGCAGTCCTAGGTCCAAATTTCATCAAGGACGATGAACTGAGTCCCTATTCTCGTGGTCCCCCTTCTCTGGAGGAGGAAATGGAAAATACAAAGAGTACACGCAAATGTTCTCCTTGGACAGATTTGAACGTAGGACCACAGCACTACAAGAAAGCAATGTTTGTTGTTTCTTCTCCTTCTTTCTAGAGAAAAAGAAGGAGGAGAATGTGGTGAAGGAGGCGAAGGAGAATAGGAAGATTTTCCTTCTTATTTTTTTTTCTTTTTTTCCCTGCCCTGGAGACAGTGACTTTTGAAGATGAGAGTAAAAAACTGCATGAGAGATTCACACAAAGAAGATATCCCCTAGCACTCTTAATAGATTCATACAAACATACTCTTGAAAAAAACAGAGATGAACTACTAAACCCACGCGAGAGGAAAGAAATCCCCACTGTGAGAGTGCTTGGTACCTTTGACACAGGACATCAACAAGTCAAGGAAGTACTAGATAGATACTGGGAAATATTGTCGCATGATAAGGACATCAAAGACATAATCCCAGAAAATCCCAGGATAACATACCGCAGGGGCAGAAATATTAAGGATCACCTTATTTATAGCCACTTTGATCAACCAAAACACAATGACAATTGGTTAACCAGAAATGTCCCAAACGGAACATTTCCGTGCTCGAGATGCGTTTCATGCAGCTATGTAGAGAGAAGCAACACTTTCTTCTCAACGGCCACTGGAAGAATCTATAAGACCCGTAATTTCTTTAACTGTACTACTCAAAATATGATCTATCTCGTAACGTGCAAATGTAGAAAACAGTATATTGGAAAGACAAGACAGGAATTTCGGAGAAGAATTCAAGGACATATCGGGAATATAAGAAGAAAAGAAAAGACCCCCATCTCGAACCACATCTGGGAAGAACATGAGGGAAATCCCGAATGTGTAAAATTTCAGGGGATTGAACTCATCAGGACAGATGTAAGGGGGGGAGATATCGACAAATTCCTCCTCCAGAAAGAAGCAAGATGGATCTTCAGAATGGATACTGTATACCCAAAAGGGTTAAATGAGCAATTAATTTTCAATTGCTTTATATGAGTCACAGAGGAGTACACAACCACTCTAGATGTCTGGCCAATCCGAGATCATGCTAATAATCACTAAACATAGACCTAGTAGCTAATACACCGATATACAGTAATCAACCATCTAAAAAGTTAATTCATCTCCTTACCATCTTTTGTACAGCGTATTTACAATACGCCTGTTTGACACTATGGACTGGTTATCAGGGCATAACAATACCATAGCATTGTGGCATTCTGAATAATAATGCTACTGTTCCAAAAATTTAAGGGCAACTATATCCTTCTTATACTTACCAAGTCCTGTCTCGAGGTTGATTTACACCCTATATACTATTATACTAGGTCAGCTAGGGGAGCTGTCTAATAAATCCACTCTATTAGATTTTATAATACAACAATGTACACTACCTATGTTGAAGACACACTGTCATAGTGAATAACGGGTATATTAGTTATACCACGTGATCAAAAGACACTGTGTACTATTGTACTAATAGTAATCATAGCGCCGCCACGCCGATTCCATACATGTATAACTGGTGCATAGCCTCCTTCCACATAAAATACTGAGATTATATCAGCATTGCCAGTAAGCAATATGGCGGAGACTGTCATAGCGTCATCCGCGTCATTACGTCATGACGCGGTGACGCAGACAGCGCCGGCCCTCATCGCTTTTACAACTACATTCTAGCATGAGAGACCCTGACGTTGCGGCGTCATGACGTCACCACGTAGTGCGGCAGCCAGCGCCCCCCCACTAAACATATCAGCGGCATAATACCTAATGTTGGAGGCTCCACAATACAAAGCAATGCAGCCAGCGCCCCCCTCTTTAACCAATCAGTGGTGTTGAACATAGAGGGGGAGGCTCTGCAGTGTACAGTCCGGTCTCTCTCCTTTATAACAACCTGGAGTGATCGGCTAACTATACGGGTAATCGGCAATCAGAGTAAACAACTCTGATAAAACATACAGGCGCTTATGATTTCAGATATTGACAGTCACTCCCCCAAAGCTACTAAATCACTATAACAAGACAGACAACAAAGTCAAGATGATCTCCACCCACCCTGAGACCAGCTGATTGGTGGATTGAAACAGACACACACACACCCTGGGAGGAGCTAAGTGTGCTTTATAAGGGCAGACACTTCTCTATAGCTCAGATAGCCCTGACCTACCACCAAGGCCAGAGGCGCTGCTCTATTCATGCTATACTCTATACCACTATATCTCAGATAGAGACCTATTTAGGGACATGGAGACTCTGCCACAGTGACCCCACTGTGCATATATCTAGCTACTAGATCAGACTCAGGTTTTGCCTATACCATCTTTATTGGAAAACCTGAGCCTTGCACTACTTGACAGGGGTCACTTTTATTTATTTGTTGGCATAAGAGGGCTTATTCTCTAATTTTACAGCAATGGGCTGCCGGCGTGCGCGGGGTGAATTGTCGGGAAGGGGTTAAATATATAAACCCTTCCCTGCAATTCATTCTAAAATGTGTTAAAATAAAAAAAAATTGTATACTCACCCTTCCGCTGCAGCCGGAGTCCAGCCACGGCCGCTGTCAGTTCTCCTGAACTGCTTCTTGGCACTATTCAGCCGGCGGGGCTTTAAAATCCCCGCCTGCTGAATGATCTGCCTCTGATTGGTCACAGCCCTGACCAATCAGAGGCTGAAAACACTCGCACACCCATTCATGAATTCATGAATGGGTGAGTGACTGCTGCCTCTCAGCGCTGAGCCAATCAGGGGCAGGTCTGACTCACATCCATTCATGAATTCATGAATGGGTGTGAGTGAGGCATGCCTCTGATTGGCTCAGCGCTGAGCCAATCAGGGGGCAGGTCTGACTCACACCCCCTTCACACCCACTGCAGGACTGCCACACGGAGCTCCGGCTGCTGGGAGAAGGTGAGTATACAATTTTTTTTATTTTAACACATTTTAGGATGGATTGCAGGGAAGGGCTTATATATTTAAGCCCTTACCGACAATTCATCCCGGGCTTGCCCGCAGCGCATTGCTTTCAATGGAGACGGCTGTATTGCCGTCTCTATTGAATGCAATGCGCTGGACAGCTCCGGCCCGTTTCTAATGAAACGCGGCTAGGAGCAGATTTTCGGGCGATTTGCGGGCGACTTGCGTGCACTGGTCACGCAATTTGCGGATGCGCATCCGTCATGCGATCCGCAAATCGCAAGAAAAATCGCCCGTCTGACTAAGGCCTTACCTTGTAGCACCGGGATTCTAGGTTAATGGCTGATTATGAGCAACATCTGCAACAAACAGTTTGGTGGCTAAATTGTTAGTACTGCTGCTTTGCAGTTCTGGAGTTGTAGGTACAAGTCAGTCCAAGGGCAACGTGTAGATGGTGTTTTGTGTTCTCTGTGTTTATTATTCCTGTTTTTCTCCTTCTTTGGAGCAAAAAGGACAGGTGTGACGGCTCAGTTGTTGCCTTGCAGTGCTGGACTTCTTGGCTCAAATCTGTCGAAGGGCTTCTACTAACTAGCGTTTTTTTTTTTTTTAACGCTGCAATATCTCTGCATTTTTTTCAATGGGACTTTCTAATGTTAAAACCGCATTGCACAAAAATTGCAAAAGCACAAACTTGCGAATTTTGTGCAATGCGATTATAACACTAGAAAGTCCCATTGAAAAAAACGCTAGTGGGTAGAAGACTAAGGGCAACATCTCTATAGTATTTTCCAAA
Organism: Eleutherodactylus coqui; assembly: GCF_035609145.1. Taxonomy (NCBI): domain Eukaryota; kingdom Metazoa; phylum Chordata; class Amphibia; order Anura; family Eleutherodactylidae; genus Eleutherodactylus; species Eleutherodactylus coqui. Next base: position 111,682,012 of record NC_089839.1, on the reverse strand, counting down.
GTCCATGCTGATGTTATGCTTGATGGGATTTTAATCTAGGAACCCAGCACTGAATGGCAATAGTGCCAACGACTGAGTCACACTCATAGAAAAACACACACACACCTCTTACTTCTAGTTGTCAAAGCAGTGAACCTGATTTTTACTCCCATTGACTTTAATGGGAATCAGAATCAGGCTGTCCTGATTAATGATTATTTAAAAATTGGGTCGGGCACTCCCAACCAGAATATTTCAGTGATCACTCAACACTAATCACAAGGGCCATAAGGAATTCAATTAATGCTGCTTTTACAGTGGACAATTGTCGTTTGTACAAGCAAACAAGCTGGTGACATCATCACAAACTTGTTCATGCTTATGCAGACTATTTAGACAGGCAGATTCACCGCTGACTTGTCCAAAGAGAATTGTTCACTTCTTGTCCATTCCTATGTGGAACACTGAACGAGAAGTCTTTAAATGCAATGACAAGTGAATGAGCCAACAATGATTTTCAGTCCTGCAGAAACTGAATGTCGAACAAGATGCGAATGATTCTTGTTCATCATTCAGTCACTGACTTGCATTCAGCCTGAATGATTACCATTCACTCTTGTTTATTTGTGTTTAAACACACCTTAACTCAAGGCTCTTTTCTAGCTCCAGACAAAAATAAAGTCATTATTTACATAATTAAAGCTACAGGACTGCAAATATATAGCTTTACATACATAAATGACTATTATCTCACACTAATCAAATGAAAAAAACTGCTGAAGCAATGAAAAAATCTCCTGTGCTCACAGACTCCAATATATATATATTTATTATCCCACAAGGGAAATTGAATGAAACCAACAGTACAGACAAAGATAGTGTAGGGAAAATTGGGGCATAAACCCACTTCTCCAACTGTCACCTCACTGGATGCAACGCGTTTCTGCGCATATAGCGCCTTCCTCAAGCATAACATACATGTATACACCATATATATATATATATATATATATATATATATATATATATATACACACAATACATTAATCATACGTTACCTGCAACCTATTTTCTCTGGTCTGGGACCTGATTCCATGCTGCTGCTGTCGATTGCCGTGGCGCCAAGTAGTGACGCAACGGGTCATTTTCATGTAGCACTATAGTCTTAACATCAGGTGGAGCGCAACGTGCATTCCACTGTCTAATCAATCCATGTCCTTACCAATGTCACACCGCATAGAGTGCTACTGCGCTCTAGCATGTGGGCATGTGCCAAGATAAAAGGGAGCTTTTAGTTTTATATTAGTACTCAATTTGAACGTTATATTAAGTGTAACACATGTGCGCTCCCACCACATCATTATAATACATAGTATACCCTTTCAATCAACTGTTGGCTTAACCAAACTTATTAAATTAACGGGGCCCCAAAGACGAGGATACATATGCAGCTTTTTTTAAAAAGCAAATAAAATTAGAAAATCATATATAAATATTTAATTAATTATCATTATATATCACAATCATAACCAGATTAAATCTATGCATTTATCAAAGTTATGTATATACTAAAAACAACCACATTGTTAAAATTCATTTCAAAACAGCATTAAGAGCTTTTTATATATAATATATACTATATTCTAAAAAAAATATTTTTACTATACTACAAGGTAGAAACCTGGAACACAAATAAAATCTACACTGTAAATTCACATTATATATATTTTTATATATATATATATATATATATATATATATATATATATATATATATATATATATATATATATATATATATATATATATATAATGTCAATATATATATATATATATATATATATATATATATATATATATAAATAAAAATAAATAAATAAATAAATAAAAAGGGAGTATTGTGCTCCTAGATAGGAGTAAATATATGAATGAAGTATGGAGGATCTTAGAAGATCCTCAATCATATATTAAACTTGATAGCGACCCCACTAAAGAAATTCATATAATGTGATCTACACATTTATAATAATAATCTTTATTTGTATAGCGCCAACTTATTCCGCAGCGCTTAAAATTTAAAATTTAAAATTTAAAATATAATATAATTTAAAAATTTTTAAAAATATAATATGAATTTTCAGTGTAGATTTTATTTGTGCTCCAGGTTTCTACATTTTAGTATAGTAAAAATTTTTTTAGACATTTGTAGACACCCCCAGCTTCTGATTGGCTCGGGGCACTGCCGTGCTATGAAACTGTCTCACCTCTAAAGTGCTGTCCGGCAGTGAGAAGCGATGACACACACTACTCCGCTGGGGAGCAAAGCAGCACTGGCAGGTCCTAAGATGGAAGTCCGTTGGGCAGCACAGCGCTAGCAGTGCCACCGGTGCCAGCAGGTGCGTGCACGAAGGGACCGCAGCTGCATGGGAACTGGTGGGGAGCAAAGCGCGGCAACACAACCCCAAACTGCTGATTGCCTGGCTGTAAGCTGTTGAAGCCGCCACTCACCCCATCAGATGGGAGCTGACATCCCCACTAAGCTTAAGGCGCTATATAGGTGACAGTGTCCGCAGGAGGAACGCAGCCCATAACCCTGCCCCCATATGACCAAAACCCCGTCCCTGCCCTACCCCCACCTGCTGGGTCATGGAAAAATGGTCTAGCTTGAAGTCGTTCCCTGGTGCAAAAAAGGTTGGGGACCACTGCTCTAAGTTGTTTCCAGTCTAGCTTATTTCTCGTCAGTTTAGTTTTGTACCTCTGGTTATTTCTAGTCTAGTCCTTGCTTCTTGGCCTTGTGTTTTTTTTGCTTGTTCCATCTTTGTATTTTGTTGTTTTGCTTTATAGTTCAGCTCTGCTAAAGTATGGTTTACTTGTTTAGTTCTTATTGCCCTCTCATTCATTATTTGTTAGGTCAGTGTTTCAGATAGGGTTTCCATTAGAGATATTCAGCAACATGGGTGTCCTGTATTATAGTATGTTTCGGGATATATTATGGAAAAACTTAGAGGAAGCTAGAGTTAGTCACTTATTATCATTTTGTTATTATCTGCTCATAATCAATATCTGCACGATTGTCTGATACCATCATCATCCCATTAACATTCTGTTCCTATCACTTATTGGTGAGCTCCTTCCTATTCTTCCATTTTTGTTACCTAATAGTGTTGATACGTGTTTCTTATTATTGCTCATTTGACTGTCTGGTTGTTATATGATTTGACCCTACTGTAAGTTCTGGGGGTATCTAAGTACTGGGACACTCCATTAGTATCCGGAATGATGACTGCTTTAGATAAAGTCTAGTTTTGTTTGTCTTGTGTCATACTTATCCCGTTAACTGAAACGCACTGATTCATTCTCCTTTCCCCTCTACACTATGGATGTTTACTCAAGGTAATCAATAAAAGACATGATTAAACAGGTTTTTGTTATTAGAATAGCTAGATTGTGCCTATCTATAATTCTGACTTAGATAATAATCAGGTCACATTAGTAACATTAGTAGAGATGAGCGAACACCAAAATGTTCGGGTGTTCGTTATTCGAAACGAACTTCCCGCGATGTTCGAGGGTTCGTTTCGAATAACGAACCCCATTGAAGTCAATGGGCGACCAGAGCATTTTTGTATTTCGCCGATGCTCGCTAAGGTTTTCATGTGTGAAAATCTGGGCAATTCAAGAAAGTGATGGGAATGACACAGAAACGGATAGGGCAGGCGAGGGGCTACATGTTGGGCTGCATCTCAAGTTCACAGGTCCCACTATTAAGCCACAATACCGGCAAGAGTGGGCCCCCCCCCCTCCCAACAACTTTTACTTCTGAAAAGCCCTCATTAGCATGGCATACCTTTGCTAAGCACCACACTAGCTACAACAAAGCACAATCACTGCCTGGATGACACTCCGCTGCCACTTCTCCTGGGTTACATGCTGACCAACCGCCCCCCCTCCCCCCCACAGCGCACACCAAAGTGTCCCTGCGCAGCCTTCAGCTGCCCTCATGCCACACCACACTCATGTCTATTTAGAAGTGCGTCTGCCATGAGGAGGAACCGCAGGCACACACTGCAGAGGGGTTGGCACGGCTAGGCAGCGACCCTCTTTAAACGGGGCGGGGCGATAGCCCACAATGCTGTACAGAAGCAATGAGAAATAGAATCCTGTGCCACCGCCATCAGGAGCTGCACACGTGGGCATAGCAATGGGGAACCTATGTGCCACACACTATTCATTCTGTCAAGGTGTCTGCATGCCCCAGTCAGACTGGTAATATGTACCTTAACAGTAACCGCGTTGGTGGTAATGTGGTGGTGACTGCGGACCTAGAAGCACGGTTGTATTTTGTTGGTTTTCGGAATGCGGCCAGGATTAAGTGGGCCGTGGCGGGGGGATGGTGTGGGGGCTCTCTTGTTGTGTCGGTAAAGGTGAAATTCTTGGACTGCCACCAGACGAACCAATGCAAAGGCATTTGCCAAGAATGTTTTCCCTGTTGGAGGAGGAGGGGGATGTTTTTGAGGCACTACGTGTCCTCTCCACGTGTCCGTGGTTATATGCACCTTAACAGTAACCGCGTTGGTGAGGGCGCGTACAATGTTGCGGGAGACGTGGTCGTGCAGAGCTGGGACGGCACATCGGGAAAAGTAGTGGCGACTGGGAACTGAGTAGCGCGGGGCCGCCGCCTCCATGATACTTTTGAAGGACTCCGTTTCCACAACCCTATACGGCAGCATCTCAAGGCTGATGAATTTTGCTATGCGGACGGTTAACGTTTGAGCGTGCTGGTGCGTGGCGGCGTACTTGCGCTTGCGCTCCAACAGTTGCGCAAGCGACGGCTGGACGGTGCGCTGAACTACACTGCTGGATGGGGCCGAGGACAGCGGAGATGAGGGTGTGGGTGCAGGCCATGAGGCGGTAGTGCCTGTGTCCTGAGAGGGGGGTTGCATCTCAGTGGCAGGTTGGGGCACAGGGGGAGAGGCAGGGGTGCAAACCGGAGGCGCTGAACGGCCTTCGTCCCACCTTGTGGGCTGCTTGGCCATCATATGTCTGCGCATGGTGGTGGTGGTGAGGCTGTTGGTGTTGGCTCCCCGGCTGAGCTTTGCGCGACAAAGGTTGCACACCACTGTTCGTCGGTCGTCAGGCGTCTCTGTGAAAAACTGCCAGACCTTAGAGCACCTCGGCCTCTGCAGGGTGGCATGGCGCGAGGGGGCGCTTTGGGAAACAGTTGGTGGATTATTCGGTCTGGCCCTGCCTCTACCCCTGGCCACCGCACTGCCTCTTACAACCTGCCCTGCTGATGCCCTTGACTCCCCCTCTGAAGACCTGTCCTCCTGAGTAAGCGTTGGGGTCAGGTGGGGTCACCTGACAAAAATAAATAGATAATAAAATAAAAAATAAAAAAATAAATTTTATATCTATCTATCTATCTATCTATATATATATATATATATATATATATATATATATATATATATATATATATATATATATATATATATCTTTTATTATTTTATTATTTAATTTTTTTTTGTCATATATATTTTATCACTATTCAGATCGATGTTTCTATTATATATTTATCGTATTGATACATTTGTGAGATTTCAATTTGTATATGAATTTTGTTTATTTTTCACCTCCTCTCTTCCCCTTTTTGTCTTCCCTTTCTTTGTTAATCACTCCTCCACTATCTATTTGTACATATCACTCAGTGTCCAATCCAGCTGAACTGACGAAGGGGCTCGTCCCCAAATGCGTTTTCAATTGCTGTTTTTTATCTTGTGAAATAATAAAAAAGGAGTGCCTTCACTATCATATATTGGATCTTTTATCTTCTAGTAGCTTAGAGCAGGGGTCCCCAACTCCAGTCCTCAGGGACCACCAAAAGGTCATGTTTTCAGGATTTCCTATGGTAAGAACACCTGTGGCAATGTCTGAGGCACTGACAATAATTACATCACCTGTGCAACACTGAGGAAATCCTGAAAACATGACCTGTTGGTGGTCCCTGAGGACTGGAGTTGAGGAATACTGGCTTAGAGGGTTGTGCCCCCACACCAGTTTTTTTCCACATTCTTTTCACTACACTCATGCCCACCCTGGTCGAGCGTCATCTGGTTGGCAGCACCTCCATCATTTGAAATACTCCATCATTGGAAACACTTTGTACTCCAGAAATATTCTACCACCCTCACTGGGTCTTGCTCCACCCTCCTTTTTCATCTCTTTTAAAATTGGGTAAGTACAACCTCAGATGAGCAACACATGACAAATTATACCGTGTCATTATTAATTAAACAAAAACTAGACCAAAATGCAGAAGTAATGTTGGAAAATTCAAATAACTCTTACTGATTTCATAGGAACTAAGATAGTAAAGAACAGCTAGGTGCTGCTAATCAAATGGTCCCGGTTAATTGATCATCAGAAAGTGTAACTGCAACACCCCAGAGGGATGACCCCGTACACTTGACTATCGTGAAAAGCTGGGAGGGTTAAGTGTTGGCTTGTCCTGGCAGCACTTACCAGCCTCTGGTCCCAGAGAGTAACACGTAGCCAAGGCCAGTGCAGGACTGCAGGCCAGCTTCAATACCCAAAGGATAGCAAACGCCAATAAACGGGATGAGGGGGATAGTAGTTATTACTTGTGACACCAGTGTTCCTACATACCGATATGCTACACAGCAGAGAAATAACACAGAGACTTGTGTATTGTACCTCGGATCCCCAGGAACATTTAGGCCCTGTATAACTTTACTCAAAGATTAAACTTTTACCAACAGGTATTAAAAGAAATGCAGGTACAATTTTCTTTAAGTGTAAGCAGGCTAGATCTCAAAGGTCAGGGAGGATACACAGGATGAATCTGGTCCTACAGTCCATGTTATCTGTATGGTACTGCTCCTGAACTGGGAGCACTCCAGAGGAGGAAGGGGGTAGGGGTCACTCCGCAGACTCTCTGGCAGGTCAATTTTTTACATGAAGGCTTAAACAAATATCACCCCGCATGGCAAGTGCATGGATGTGTCAGTAATGTACCTCTGTACGGTGATCCGGACTTTGGACGGCCACACAGGATAAGCCTGTAGTGTAAATTAGTAACTGAACTGGCTTACTATATACAGGGTTGTTGGGAATTGCTCTCTCTCTCTGATGGTGGGTCTCACTCCATTCCCATTCAGACTGCAGTTGCTATGGGATATCTGTTCTCATCCTTCATCTTCACCTATATGGAATCTGAAGGTACTTCCATGCGGCTCTCTGTTAGCACTCGCTGTTCCTGAAGATGGACCTCACTTTTCCCGCTCTTAAGCACTCCTATTTTTACTTTCAATCATACCACATGACATGACAAACTGATACATCTACATGCAGGCAATGATTTTATTCTGTTAACCTCTCAACCGCCGCAGCTGTGCAACACACACTGGATATAAGTAGACAGGCTTTGCACAGTGCATCAACAAAACATGCAGTCACACAAGGGTGTTCAATAGAGATGAGCGGACACGTTCAGATACCATAGTTACTCGAGCGAGCATCGCTCTTCTCGAGTAACTGCTTACTGGTCTGAGTGTGCTCGGGGGGGGGGGGGCAGCGGTGAGTGGTGGGGTGTAGCGGGGGGGAGAGTGAGAGAAATCTCCCCCCCCCCCCCCGCCGCCCGCCACTCACCGCCACCCCCCCCCCGAGCACGCTCGGACCAGTAAGCAGTTACTCGAGAAGAGCGCTGCTCGCTCGAGTAACTGCTGTATCCGAGCGTGCTCGCTCATCTCTAGTGCTCAGTGATGGTGGGATGAAGGAATCCCCTGCCACAGCTATCACAGCTGTGGCAGTGGAGCATGATGCTGCCCCATTACTTTAAATGGGGCAGGTGCTGCTGCCACCCCCATTGAAACCAATGAGGAACATAAAGAAGAAGAGCTTGATTACAGGCTGGGAGCTCAATAATCACACAATGAGCGAGACACAAGGCCAGACTTATATAGGCGTCTAATCAGGAAAACTGGGTGAAGCCAAACAGGAAAACATGAAATAGATTGACAGGAGGAAGGAGTAGGTGCGGATTTTCATCCGCACCTGCTGTGCAGGCGTTTTCCGCACGGAAATACGCGCAGACCTCCGATCATGTGACTGACCCCCTAAGGAGTCCAATGACCCATCTGTCATATATGAAAACAGAAATACTATAAACAGCATAGTTGAGGGTAAGGGCAGTGGTACAGATATTGCATGAGGGCCCAGGTACTTTTATTACAAATGGTATTTCCCAATCCATTTTGCCTGCTGGTTATGCCTCAAAAATAAAATAAAGTATTGATAAAACATTCTCTGTATAACTGGGGTGCAAATAACATACATTCATGCTGTTATACCTGAAAACTGACATAATTGATTTAATAAACCTCTTGACTTTGACTAAAGAAATAAACCATGAGAGTTGTTTTTTTTTACCTGACACTTCTCTGAAGTTCTAAGAATTGGAAATCATTTAGACTTAAGAAAGAAACTGCTAATGTAATACAAAATTATTTCTTCATACTTATGCTTGGAGATTATGCATAAGCCTTTCCTTACTAGAGAAATTAGATTTTTTTTTTTAATTTTTGCAAAATTATTAACTTCAAATGAATGTATAATATTTTAGTTGTGAAATGTCTATGTAAATTAAAATATTAACTTTACCAACCACATCATCCATTTACCCAGTCATAAAGCAATGTAATTCTTGTCGGCAAACTTAAGATCATGACCATGTACGCTGCTCAGCTCTTTCTCTGTTCATAACAGAAAGAATAGCTAATGGTTCCAATTATCGTTTTAAGGTATGCAAGATAAAAGCAGATTGAATTCATCTTCATATAGCTATTTTCTAGAACTCATTTTCTATCTGTAAAATTAAAATTATATTTTTTTCTGTAGCATTAACTCTTTAACCACTGGCTAATTTTCTAGTTTTCATTTTTGTTTTATCATCCTCGCTTTTTAAGAGCCATAACTTTTATATTTTTCCTTAACCCCTTAAGGATACGGTCCTTTTTAAAAAAAAAATAATAATTTTTACTCTCTAGTTTAAAAAAAAAATCATAACTCTTATCCATCTATTTATCTAAGGCTTGTTTTTTTGCAGGACAGGTTGTATTTTTCAGTGGTACTATAAAATGTACCATATAATTCACTGAAAATCTTTTAAAAAATTTTAAGTGAAGTGAAATGGAAAAAAAAATTCCTCCATCTTTGGGTGAGACTTGTTTCTACAATGTAAGCACAGAAAAAATGACATGACAACTTTATTCTGTGGGTTAGTACAATTACTACGATACTAAATTTATATAGTTTTTTTTTTGTTGTACTACTTTTAACCCTTTCCAATCCACTGTCTGACGTCTAAAGACATTCTGATTGAAGGCTGTGCAGTCCAACAGGGTATTCTTACTGTATATTACTGGCCGCTCTGTTGTTGGGGGCCTCTCCAGCATTACCTATAGCACAGTACTGGCTCTAGCCAGCAGATGGCACCATTGTATAATGTCAGAAAGAGAAAGCCCCCTAGGAAAACCCTGAATCCAAAATTGGACTGCAAAGGGTTAAAAAAGAAAACATCTTTGGAAAAAAGTAATATTATTTTCTGCCACCATCTTCTGACAGACATAACTTTTTTATTTTTCTATCTACATAGATGTGCAAAGGCATGAGTGTTTATTGTACCTGTTGTGGGCGGGTGTCAGCTGTAAGAAACAGCCGGTCCCCTCATTATATGGATCAACTGCCTATCATCCTCCATACAAACACCAAACCTCCATGAAGTAACTGCACATCATAAAGTGTTAAGGGCTTGTTTTCTGCAGGAAGAGTTGATTTATTTATTTCTTGGTACCATTTAATATTTCAACTAATGTTTTGAAAAACCTTAAACATTTTTAAGTGGGGTGAAATAGAAAAAAAACACAACTGCATGATTTTTTTTTCCTTTTGAAGTATTTATGTTTAAAATGACGTGATCACTTTATTATATGGGTTAACAAAAAATTGAATAAAGAGTGATCAAAAAGTGATATTCACCAAAAGATGGTAGCATTTAAAACCAAAGCTTGTCCCACAACAAGCAAGTCTATAAATAATTTAATTGATGGAGAAATAAAAAAAGTTGTGCAATTCTAAATATTTCAACAAAAAGGGGTTTTCATCTGTTTTTAAAGTAGTAAAGCATGAAACTCCCCTAAAACTGGCACAATTTGTTTTATTTTTAGTTCCACCTCACTCAATTCCGAAGTCACAGTGGTATGTAATATCTATATTAGTCCAAAGCTAAGGCCATCACAGATATAGAATTTAAAATTTCACTTTTATTTGGAATTAATATATAAAAAGGGTCAGGACCTACTAACAAAACGAAACAAAAAACATATAACACAGGACAGACAGATCCACGCCAGTGGGGTCCCGGGAAATATAGGGGAAGGAGAGAGGATATCAACAACTCCCGTATATTATTTCCCAGAGAAGCACCAAGAGTCTTTATTTAAAAGACTATTATGTGTAAGAAGTTTAGATCAATATCTTATGATGTATTACACTTTATTGAATGGTGCGTTACTTGTATTTTTTTTCACCATTTCTCTCATGAAAACTCTCCAAAACAATAAAATGAGAGTTTTATTGGTATAGCTCGTGTACAAGAAATTTCTGTTATTACATAAATATAGTTGTTGCTCGAAGGATGAGAGCTTTTATTTTATTGCTCATATATAGAACTTCTGCTTTTGCTCAACAATAAGAGCTTTTTTTAAAAAAAATTTTTGTTTTTGCTCGTATGGAGAACTTCTGCTTTTGCTCGACGCGTTTCTGTATTGGAATGACCGATAGTTCATCAGGAGCTGGGCGAAAAATATGCCCTTGAGTGAGCAGAGAGGAGTTCACTAACAAAAGAGGTATAACAGAAGAGTAACTTAGATGTGTCTGTCAATGTTTCATCAAAGAAGATACTCCCAGTTGCCTTATTATAATATGTTGCTTGACCCTAACAATATTCGGGTTCACCAGCGTGCTCTACCCATCTATAGATCAAAACACCTGGATCTAAGTTAGCTCACAATTAGAAGCTGAAGGTAGACATGGGGGGTGTGTCACTCTGGAGTGAAGTATCTTAAATGTGCACTATGTGCATCGTGTGAGGATAATGCACACGATCCGTATAAGTGCTACCTGCATACCGTGCGGAATAACCAGGTTTTACTTTGGTATTTGGCATAAAACCATGAACCGTACGCTAGGGCTGGTGGCTACTAAATGAACAGCCACCAGGTTAAATATCTATTAGCCCAGCCGGTTAGAGGGATGTGCGCACAACCTATGCAGGTACTATCAGAGTAGAATCTATCTTAGATAGCCCCCAAGGTCTCTGAGAGGTCAATCTAGACCAGTGAGTCGTCTGCCAGGACTAGTAGCTTCACATGAATCAGCTGCCAGATTGTAAATTCGTCAATTCAGTCTGGGATAATGCCCAAGAATAGCCTAACTACTAATAGTAACTGCCACAATGGCACAAAGCAATTTTAGGCTAGCTATACCAGTCAGCAGAGCGAGAGAGATAAAGTAGAGTAAGGCAAAGAGAGATGTTGGGAGTAATCTCCAGCAGCGCCTGTGGCTCTGATGGTGAGCTTTAGGCATCTGAGGTCTCTCTGTATTGCTCAGGTTTAAATGTCCCGCTAGCTCCTCCCATCTAGGTGTTGTTTTGATTGGGTAGCCAATCACGGGGAACAGGGGTTGTAACCAATTCCCATGTTTAACATTAGGTTTGGTAACATGATGCTGGGCTGCAGAGCATTGCTAGCCAACAAATCCCCTTAAAGAGCCTGAGCTATACTTGCATAGATCGGATAATATAGTGAATCAGTCATAGCGATTCCTAGTTAAACCCGATCTATGTGTCTCGAAATTGGGACTTCCGCGTTCCCCAGTGGAACGCACGCCTGTAGCGTCATCACGTGGCGTCCCATCCGTCCCCTACCATGACGCTTCCGCGTTCCAGCGTGGAACGCAAGCGTACGACGTCATCGTGCTATCTCCCGATTGCCAGTAACAGAAGAGCAACGTGGCCTGGGAGTTACTACATGATAATTGTAAGTAGCGCCATTACGTCCCGCCCACTTCTACTGCATGATGAGCATAAGATAATGGGATATTCATATAATACAGAGGGGCATATTGACGGCGCGACTTGGGGGCGTGTCCCAACCCCGGTTACCACATCAACTATGGTTAGGGGGCGGTCTTGAGGATGACATTATCAAATCCCGCCCACTGTTGTAGAATGCTTCGGAGCTACAAGTCTACTACGTTTGCACAATTTTATGGGGGCATTGTGATGAAGGGGCATGCCTTCGGGATGTATCAAGTGATAAAATAGATTGGTCGTTGTGGCCACGTTGTTGCCATATTGGCATAAATTAAATAGCTCTACACCAAATTTTGGCATCACCCGGGTGTTATCTGAGTGTATATTCAACATGTGCAAACCGTTAATGTTACAACAGTGGAGATAGTTTAATAAGTATCCTAATAGATGATACTTGCTACTGTGGGAGACTTATGCATCCCTAATTCAACGTGTGTGTTTATGGAGAGACAGAAACTACTGGAGGAATATGTTCATTTCTATAATGATATAGATAATAAAATCCTCTTCTTAATCATTAGAGGGAGGAAGTTTCATTAGTATTTGTTGCCAATGCATTAAATATAAAGATGCAAAAATGATGCAGGCTAAATACTGAAGATAAAGTGATAATATGATTTAGCATCAATACATGTTCAAGCGCTCAACAGTAAGTTGGTTATTTGGCAGAGAGATGAAGTACAGTAAAGTACCGTCGTCAGAAATGATAGGAGAGATTGAACGCCTTAGATAGCTGTTTAAAGAAAGCAATTAAAGTTTAGGGTGGCATTAAGCCCTTTAGGAGCCAAAGTGTCCAGGCGAAAAATCCATGATGCCTCCTTTTGAAGGAGTCTTTTGTCGATGTGGCCTCTTCTTATGTCAGTGCGGATCATTTTGATCCCTTGGAATTTCACGGCATATTCATCTCCTCCATGGACGGTCTTAATGTGGTCTGCTAGTGGCGTCGATTCCCCTCGACGGATGTTCCCTACATGACCTAATATACGTCTGCGAAATTGTTGTAGTGTCTTGCCGATATAGTTCTTCGGACAAGTACACGAAGCCATATAGATAATGTTTTTTGATCTGCAGTTGATGAAGCATCTGTTGACATATAATTTTTTAGTATTGGCGCTGACAAATGTGTGACTCTTTAGAATATATGGGCAAGCCACGCAGTTATGGCATTTGAAAGTTCCCATAGGTTTATTACTATTCAGCCAATTGGGTTGCGTTGGTGCAGGGGCCAAATGGCTTTTCACCAAGTGGTCTCGTAAGTTGTGACCCCGTCTAAAAGTGATTGCCGGTCTTGGTGGGATCACATCCGTAAGATCAGGATCGTTAGTCAAGATACTCCAGTAATGCTCCAGGATGCTTTTTACGTCTTTACTCCCCATATCATAGGTCCCGATGATTCGAGCAATGTTAGATACCTCTCGTTGGCGTGGAACCAGAAGAGTATTCCTTGGTTGTTCCTCTGCATGAAAATATGCTCTATCAATCACCTCTGCAGGATAGTCACGACTCAAGAATCGCTGTTTAAGTTTGCGGCTCTCGAGTTGGAAATCCTGTGTGTCAGAGCAATTCCTCTTCAGTCTAAGGAATTGCCCTTTCGGGATACCTTGTTTCAGGGCTAGGGGGTGAAAACTGTCCCATTTAAGCAGACTATTTGTCGCTGTAGTTTTTCGGTATAGCGTTGATACGATTGATCCATCGTCTTTTTTGTGGATAAGAAGATCTAGAAAAGCCACCGTCTTTTCATTGATCTCTGAGGTAATTCTCAGATTCAGATTATTGATGTTGAGGGTGTTGACGAATTCTTGGAACGCTTCTTTCGTTCCTTTCCACAAGATTAGGATATCGTCAATGTATCTTAACTGGCAATGAAGCCAGTCACATGTTCTTTCCTCCAGCGCTGCAGAGAGACGGCCGTCTGCAGGTACATCCGTCTCCTTCCTGCAGTCACACAGGCGCATCGGCGCCGGTGTATGGGTGCCGATGCGCCCGTGTGACTGAGGCCTCAAGGTGCTTTCACACATAACAGAATTTCGGAAAATTCTGCTGTCAAATCCAGTGTTTCTAGGTGAGGATTTTGACGTAGAATTGCCAGCAAAATTCAGCCATTTTGAAATCCACATCAAAATCCACGTCAGATATGCAGACTTTGGTGCAGATTTTTTGCACAGCAGAATGTTCTGCAGTGACTTGTGGAATATTCCATTAAGCATGAAGGCACCCTTAAAGTTTTAAGACCAATGTTGTTATCAGATACTTCTTTACTTACTACATTAGTAACAGGACTAAACGTTCAATTAGAAAGTATGATACTGTTTATCACTTTTATTATGCTCTTGTCCAAACTTTGTGAGAGTAATTAGCATATATTACTGAAAATGCACAGAGTACAGTGTCTATAAAACAAGAAGTTATAGCACCAGTGATAAATTTTCTTAATTGCTAAGCATTGCTTTCAGATACAATATATTGGTAATACAATCATAAAGTATATTGTTTACAGTGTATAGCAAACAGGAAATATAAATACTAGAGATGAGCGAGCACCAAAATGCTCGGGTGCTCATTGCTCGAGTCAAACTTTCCGCGATGTTCGAGGGTTCGTTTCGAGTAACGAACCCCATTGAAGACAATGGGCGACTCGAGTATTTTTGTATATCACCCATGCTCCGTTAAGGTTTTCATTTGTGAAAATCTGGAAAACCCAAGAAAGTGATGGAAACGACACAGAAACGGATAAGGCTGGTGAGGGGCAACATGCTGGGCTGCATCTCAGGTTCCCAGGTCCCACTATTAACCCACAGAAGCGGCAAGAGTGCCCCCCCCTATCCTAACAATTTTTACTTCGGACAAACCCTCATTAGCAAGGCACACCTTAGCTAAGCACCACACTACCTCCAACTAAGTACAATCACTGCCTGCGGGACACACCGCTGCCTCTTCTCCTAGATTACCTGCTGCCCAACCCCCCCACACGACCCTGCGTCCGCAGCGCACACAAAAGTGTCCCTGCGCACCCTTCAGCTGCCCTCATGCCACTCGCTGGCTGCATAGCCACACCACCCTCATGTCTATTTCTCAGTACATCTGCGATGAGGAGGAACTGGAGGCACACACTGCAGAGGGTTGGCAGGGCCAGGCAGCGACCCTCTTTAAAAGGGGCGGGGCGATAGCCCACAATGCTGTACAGAAGCAATGAGAAATCCAATCCTGTGCCACCTCCGTCAGGAGCTGCAAACGTGGGCATAGCAATGGGGAATCCATGTGCCCACACAGTATTCATTCTGTCAAGGTGTCGCATTGCTCAATCGACACCGCAAGGGGAAAGCCATCTGCACTCTGCCCCCTACCCAAGTCAGTCAGTGCCTTTGTGCCAGACACGTCAAACACCGCGTAATGGGAACTAAGTGGGCACCAACAGCATAGATGGGTCCTGGGCAACCCAAGACATGAAAAATTATTAAACCTGAGCGGCCAAGCATGGCAGACTTGCACCGCGCCCACAACATAGGCCTCGGCCCACGGCTTCAGCAATCGTAGGCAGGAAGCCAACTTTCACTGCACCCAGGACATAGGCCTCTGCCCAAACCCTCATCAATCATGCGCCTAGAGTAGACTCCAATGCTAGCGTAGCTGTGAGCGTCTCATTAGCGCTGTATTGCTCCTGTAGTTTGTCCCAATGCAGTCCCCCAGACAGCAGAGTTAAAGTCAGATTAAATACAGGTGACCTTTGGCCCACACTGCATGCCCCAGTCAGACTGGGGTTTTTTATAAATAGTCACAGGCAGGCACAACTCCGCAATGGGATTTCCATGTGCACTCACAGCACGGGTGGCTCCCTGGAACCCACTGGCGGTACATAAATAAATCCCATTGCAGTGCCCTGGACAGCAGAGCTAATGTCAGATAAAATACAGGTGGCCTGTGGCCCACACTGCATGCCCCAGTCAGACTGGGGTTTTCTATAAATAGTCACAGGCAGGTAAAACTCCCCTATGTGAAGTCCCTGTGGACCCACAGCATGGGTGGCTCCCCGGAACCCACCAACGGTACATAAATAAATACCATTGCAGTGCCCTAGACAGCAGAGCTTACGTCAGATTAAATACAGGTGGGCTTCGGCCCACACTGCATGCCCCAGTCAGACTGGGGTTTTTATAAGTAGACACAGGCAGGTACAACTCCCTAATGTGAAGTCCGTGTGGACCGACAGCATGGGTGGGTCCCAGGAAACCACCAGCGGTACATAAATAAATCCCATTGCAGTGCCCTGGACAGCAGAGCTAATGTCAGATAAAATACAGGTGGGCTTTGGCCCACACTGCATGCCCCAGTCAGACTGGGGTTTTCTATAAATAGTCACAGGCAGATACAATTCCCCTATGTGAAGTCCCTGTGGACCCACAGCATGGGTGGCTCCCTGGAACCCACCGGCGGTACATAAATATATCCCATTGCAGTGCCCTGGACAGCAGAGCCAACGTCAGATAAAATACAGGTGGGCTTTGGCCCACACTGCATGCCCCAGTCAGACTGGGGTTTTTACTAAGTAGACACAGGCAGGTACAACTCCCCTATGTGAAGTCATTGTGGACCCACAGCATGGGTGGCTCCCTGAAACCCACCAGCGGTACATAAATAAATCCCATTGCTGTGGCTTGCACAGCTGAGGTAACGTTAGATTAAATACAGGTGGGCTTCGGCCCACACTGCATGCCCCAGTCAGACTGGGGTTTTTATAAGAATACACAGGCAGGTACAACTCCCCTATGTCAAGTACCTGTGGACCCACAGCATGGGTGGGTCCCAGGAAGCCACCGGCGGTACATAAATAAATCCCATTGCAGTGCTCTGCACAGCTGAGGTAATGTCAGATTAAATACAGGTGGGCTTTGACCCACACTGCATGCCCCAGTCAGACTGGGGTTTTCATAAGTTGACACAGGCAGGTACAACACCGCTATGTGAAGTCCCTGTGGACCCACAGCATGGGTGGGTCCCAGGAAGCCACCGGCGGTACATAAATATATCCCATTGCAGTGCCCCGGACAGAAGAGCTAACGTCAGATAAAATACAGGTGGGTTTTGGCCCACACTGCATGCCCCAGTCAGACTGGGGTTTTCAATAAATAGTCACAGGCAGGTACCACTCCCCTATGTGAAGTCCCTGTGGACCCACAGCAGGGGTGGCTCCATGGAACCCACCGGCGGTACATAAATAAATCCCATTGCAGTGCCCTGGACAGCAGAGCTAACATCAGATAAAATACAGGTGGGCTTCGGCCCACACTGCATGCCCTAGTCAGTCTGGGTTATTTTTTGGGGGGCCATGTACATGGAACACTGCGATGGGAACACTTAGTGCACCGATAGTATGCACAGACCCCTTAATACTCCTGTAGCAAAGGTATAAGCTGACCCCACTAACAGTTATGTTGCAGAAGTCTAGGGAGACCCTATTAACACTTCTGTAGTAATAGTATAGCTGGACCCCAGTAACATTTCAGTAGCAGCAGTATAGGCAGAGCGCTGTATCAGTTTCTTTTCAGTAGTAACTGTATCGGCAGACCCCTGTAACATTTCCGTTACAGTAGTATAGGCAGAGCCCAGTATTAGTGGGATTTCAGTAGTAACAGTATAGACAGATAGACAACACCTATGTGGAAAAGCTAGCATTTTCCGAGACAAGAGAGGGGCATTTGATTGCAATGAAAAGGATATTCAAGGTACTGAAAGTCTGCACTCCTTCCCATCTCAAGCTGAAAAATGGAAAGGCTTCATTCATAAGGTTTCAGTTGTCCATTTCAAAGTGTTAGCAAATAGCAATCCAAGTTTCCGGCTACTACCACGCATCTTTCTTAGGAATTACCAAAGATGATCACAAGTAAAGGCCTCATCATCGGTCAGTCCAAAATCATTCAGGGAGTATGTGGTTCTTAGCTGGCCTGCTTCCATTAAGGATAGGTACCTGCTGCAACTCTGTCCCTTGCCCTGCAGGGATGCTGTGTTCTATAGTCACCTGTATTCCGACCTCACCTGTACGCTTATCATTGGACTTAGCAGTACCAGAAGTTGGAAGCCACCATTGCTCTACCAGTCGGCTGAAAGCTTCAGCTAGGGATAACGGAATACTACCGCGGTTTTATTTTGTTGGTTTTCGGAATGTGGCCAGGATTAAGTGGGCCGTGGCGGGGAGGGGGGGGGGCTTTCTTGTTGTGTCGTTTAAGGTGAAATTCTTGGACTGCCGCCAGACGGACCACTGTGAAAACATTTGCCAAGACTGTTTTCATTGTTGGAGGAGGAGGAGGGGGATGTTTTTGAGGCAGTACGTGTCCTGTCCACATGTCCGTGGTTATACGCACCTTCCCAGTAACCGCGTCGCTGAAAAATTGTTGCACCTGGGGACCTAGTAGCACGGCCTCGCCACCATCATCTCTTTGGGAAGCCTCCGTTTCCACAACCCTGTAACATAGCAGTAGCAGTAGTATATCAGCAGAGCCCAGAATTAGTAACATTTCAGTGGTAACAGTATGGACAGACCCCAGTAACATTTCATTGGCAGCAGTAGGGACAGACCCCAGTAATATTTCATTTGCAGCAGTATAGACAGGCCCCAGTAACATTTCAGTTCCAGCAGTGCAGACAGACCCCAGTAACATTTTAGTAGTAGTGAAAGAATGAGATTAGCGCTCCAATGTGAGGTGGAGAAAAATTCTGTGAATAAAGAACCTTTTCTCTTTATAACTTGGACAAGATTTATTTCTACGAGCTGACCTGGATTTTCAGGGGTGTCATTTGCACTGACACCCCTGCTAAGTAAGTTCCTTCTGCCTTCTCATTCCACCTATCCGATTACTGGAGCACGGGGGGGGGGGGGGGTTTCTTCTAATTTATTGTCTACTGCCATTTTAGTAGTAGTAACATTATAGACAGACCACTTTAACATTTCCGTAGCAGCAGTGTAGGCTGACCCCACTAACATTTCATTTGCAGCAGTGCAGACAGACCCCAGTAGCATTTCAGTTCCAGCAGTGTAGACAGACCCCAGTAACATTTCAGTTCCAGCAGTGCAGACAGACCCCAGTAACATTTCAGTAGCAGTAGTCTAGCAGAGCCCAGTAACATTTCAGTTGTAACAGTATAGACAGACACCAGTAACATTTCATTTGCAGCAGCATAGACAGACCCCAGTAACATTTCATTTACAGCAGTATTGACAGACCCCAGTAACATTTCAGTAGTAGTAACAGTATAGACAGACCCCTTTAACATTTCTGTAGCAGCAGTGTAGGCTGACCCCAGTAACATTTCATTTGCAGCAGTATTGACAGACTGCAGTAACTTTTCAGCAACAGCAGTCTAGGCAGAGCCCAGTAACATTTCAGTTGTAACAGTATAGACAGACCCCAGTAACATTTCATTTGCAGCAGCATAGACAGACCCCAGCAACATTTCATTTACAGCAGTATTGAAAGACCCCAGTAACATTTCAGTAGTAGTAACAGTATAGACAGACCCCTTTAACATTTCTGTAGCAGCAGTGTAGGCTGACCCCAGTAACATTTCATTTGCAGCAGTATTGACAGACTGCAGTAACTTTTCTGTTGTAGTAACAGTATAGACAGACCCCAGTAACATTTCCGTAGCAGCAGTGTAGGCTGACCCCAGTAACATTTCATTTGCAGCAGTATGGACGGACTCCAGTAACATTTCAGTAGCAGCAGTCTAGGCAGAGCCCAGTAACATTTCAGTTGTAACAGTATAGACAGACCCCAGTAACATTTCATTTACAGCAGTATTGACAGACCCCAGTAACATTTCAGTAGTAGTAACAGTATAGACAGACCCCTTTAACATTTCCGTAGCAGCAGTGTAGGCTGACCGCAGTAACATTTTATTTGCAGCAGTATTGACAGACTGCAGTAACTTTTCTGTTGTAGTAACAGTATAGACAGACCCCAGTAACATTTCCGTAGCAGCAGTATAGGCAGAGCAGCACATTAACATTTCAGTTGCAGCAGTATAGGCTGAACCCAGTATTTGTAACATTTCAGTAGTAGCAGTATAGTCAGACCCCAGTAACATTTACGTAGAAGCAGTATGGGCAAAGCAGCAGATTCACATTTCCCTTGCTACAGCATAGGGAGAGCACAGTATTTGTAACATTTCAGTAGTAGCAGTATAGACAGGCCCCAGTAACATTTACGTAGAAGCAGGATGGACAAAGCAGCAGATTCACATTTCCCTTGCAGCAGTATAGGGAGAGCACAGCATTTGTAACACTTCAGTACTTGCAGTATAGACAGACCCCAGTAACATTTATGTAGAAGCAGTATGGGCAAAGCAGCAGATTCACATTTCCCTTGCAGCAGTATAGGGAGAGCACAGCATTTGTAACATTTCAGTAGTAGCAGTATAGACAGGCCCCTGTAACATTTATGTAGAAGCAGTATAGGCAAAGCTGCAGATTCACATTTCCCTTGCAGCAGTATAGGGAGAGCACAGCATTTGTAACATTTCAGTACTTGCAGTATAGACAGACCCCAGTAACATTTACGTAGAAGCAGTATGGGCAAAGCAGCAGATTCACATTTCCCTTGCAGCAGTATAGGGAGAGCACAGTATTTATAACATTTCTTTAGTAGCAGTATACACAGGCCCCAGTAACATTTACGTTAAAGCAGTATGGGCAGAGCCCAGTATTGGTTACATTTCAGTTATAGCAGTATAGACAGGCCCCAGTAACATTCCCGTTGAAGCAGTATGGGCAGAGCCCATTATTAGTAACATTACAGTAGAAACAGTATACACAAACCAAGGTAACATTTCAGGAGGAGAAGTATCGGCAGACCGAAGTTACATTTTTGTTGCAGAAGTATAGTCAGACCCCTCTAGCATTACTGTGGCAGAATATTGGTAGGCAGAACAGAGTTATATTTCTGTAGCAAAAGTGTAGGCCAACCCCAGACACAGTGGTGTACCATGAATGCAGGCAAAGCCCATAAAAATTACTTGGATTACTTCCTATTGGCGTGCAGTTGTAGTGAGACAGCGGTTATGTTACGCAAACTGTCGCCAGTACTAAAATTATTCGGAAGACTGCAAGCACGCCGAGCTGTGCAATATGCAATACTGGTAGTCCTGAGCTCACACCAGCCACGCAGTGAAATGCAGAAAGTCACAGCTAGCCGTAATGATTTTCCTTTTTTTTGGTAATTTTTGTGCAATGCAATGCAATGCAGGGTATATTGCACCAATGTGAGTTTCACTGTATGGGGGTCTGTCACAGTGTGTGCAATTTACAGCACACACACCGCAGTGTAAAAAATTTTTGAATTCTTATTGGCATGCAGTTGGAGTGAGACAGCGGTTATGTTACGCAAACTGTCGCCAGGAAAAAAATTATTCAGAAGATTGCAAGCACGCCGAGCTGTGCAATATGCAATACTGGTAGTCCTGAGCTCACACCAGCCATGCAGTGAAATGCAGAAAGTCACAGCTAGCCGTAATGATTTTCCTTTTTTTTGGTAATTTTAGCACAATGCAATGCAGGGTATATTGCGCCAATGTGAGTTTTGCTGTATGGGGGTCTGTCACCGTGCGTGCAATTTACAGCAGACACACCGTAGTATGTAAAATTTTTGAATTCTTATTGGCGTGCAGTTGGAGTGAGACAGCGCAAAATGCAGCCAGGAAAAAAATTATTTGGAAGACTGCAAGTACACCTAGCTGTGCAATAATGAGGTACTACAACTACCAGCAGCCATGGAGTTAAATGCAGTTTGGTCACAGATGGCCCTAAACAGGTGCTTTTTAGGGGTACTTGATGACAGGATTCTACAGTAGCACTGTCCCTGCCTCACCAATACTGCCCCCATACTCTGTAGAATTGGCTGCAGACTGACAGCGCAATAGTCTGCAGAGCCCAAGATGAAAGAAAAAATTTGGTGCAAGGCTGCTCCTAGCAGCAACAACTGAAATTCACACGGTAAGATGTGGCCCTAAGAAGGACCGTTGGGGTTCTTCTAGACAGGATTCCACACAACCACTGTCCCTGCCTCACCAATACTTCCCCTATACTCTGTAGAATTGGCTACAGACTGAGAGTGCAATAGTCTGCAGAGCCCAAGATGAAAGAAAAAATTTGGTGCAAAGCTGCTCCTAGCAGCAACAACTGTAATTCACACGGTAAGATGTGGCCCTAAGAAGCACCGTTGGGGTTCTTGTACACTACCCACTGTCCCTGCCTGACCAATACTGCCCCTATACTACGTAGTACAGACTGCAGCCTGAGAACGCTATAGCCTGCACGTCCGATATAACAAAAAAAAATTATTGAGCAAAACTGCTCTCAGCACCCACAACAGTAGGGCACTAGGTGAGCTGTGGCCCTAAGAAGGACCGTTTGGGTTCTTGAAGACGCTAACACTCTCCCTATAGCAGCAGAAGCACTGTCTCTAATCTCTGCCAGCGTGTGTCTATGGCGAGCAGCGGGTGGGGCTGCCTTATATACTCGGCGGTCACTTGATCTCGACAGCCACTCACTGCAGGGGGGTGGGATAGGGCTGGAATGTCACAGGAGGAAGTTGTAATTCCTTCCCTGAGTTTCTATTGGCCAGAAAATGGCGCAAATTTTTCAGGGAAGGAAATGGAATTGACTTGAACACCGCGTGGTGCTCGTCTCGAGTAACGAGCATATCGAACACCCTAATACTCAAATGAGCATCAAGCTCGGACGAGTATGCTCACTCATCTCTAATAAATACACAATATGAAACTTATGCATCTTGG
The DNA here is from genome assembly GCF_035609145.1 of Eleutherodactylus coqui. NCBI lineage: Eukaryota > Metazoa > Chordata > Amphibia > Anura > Eleutherodactylidae > Eleutherodactylus > Eleutherodactylus coqui. The sequence goes on along the minus strand of NC_089839.1, from coordinate 111,659,076 downwards.
GAAATAGGAATATTGGCGTAGGATGTTTATATATTTTCAGGTAAATATTAGAGATGAGCGAACGTGTTCTTCCGAGCTTGATATTCGTGCAAATATTAGGGTGTTCGTGATGTTCGTTATTCGTAACGAACACCATGCGGTGTTCGGGTTACTTTCACTTCCTTCCCTGAGACGTTAGCGCGCTTTTCTGGCCAATTGAAAGACAGGGAAGGCATTACAACTTCCCCCTGTGACGTTCAAGCCCTATACCACCCCCCTGCAGTGAGTGGCTGGGAAGATCAGGTGTCCGCCGAATATAAAAGTCGGCCCCTCCCGCGGCTCGCCTCAGATGCCGTGTGAGTTAGATGAGGGACAGTGCTGTTTGTACCGGAGCTGCTGTAGGGAAAGAATTGGTAGTTAGTGTAGGCTTCAAGACCCCCCAAAGGTCCTTATTAGGGCCACTGATAGCTGTGTGTTGGCTGCTGTTAGCTGTGGCAATTTTTTTTTTCTCAAAATCGCCTCTGCAGAGCGTTGCACCCGGCATTAGGGACAGAAGTGCTGCATAGGCAGGGAGAGTGTTAGGAGTGAGTGTAGCCTTCAAGAACCTCAACGGTCCTTTCTAGGGCCATATTTAACCGTGTGCAGTACTGTGCTGGCTGCTGTTAGCTGTGCTGCATTTTTTTTTACTTCTCAAAATCGCCTCTGCAGAGCATTGCACCCTCCATTGATACTGCAGGGAAAGAATTGTGTAGGCAGGGCCACAACACAGTTATTATTCATTGAATATACGCAGTGCTGCCTTTTGGTGGAAAAAAACGGAAAATATTTCTATTTGTCCTGCCTCTGTCCGTCCTAAGGGCGGTGGACACGTGTCGGCTGCGTGTGCAACCTTTAAAAATCAGACGCACCCAGCTACGGTTTACTGCTGGCTTCGCCATTTGCTTTCCTTAATTGGGAAAAAAAATACCTGCTCTGCCAGAGTTAATAACTCTGCTACCCTCACGTTCTGTGACACATTAGCAGGGACACAGCACAGTTATTAAACTTCTCATGTTCATTGAATATACGCAGTGCTGCCTTTTGGTGCAAAAAAACGGAAAATATTTCTATTTGTCCTGCCTCTGTCCGTCCTAAGGGCGGTGGACACGTGTCGGCTGCGTGTGCAACCTTTAAAAATCAGACGCACCCAGCTACGGTTTACTCCTGGCTTCGCCATTTGCTTTCCTTAATTGGGAAAAAAAATACCTGCTCTGCCAGAGTTAATAACTCTGCTACCCTCACGTTCTGTGACACATTAGCAGGGACACAGCACAGTTATTAAACTTCTCATGTTCATTGAATATACGCAGTGCTGCCTTTTGGTGCAAAAAAACGGAAAATATTTCTATTTGTCCTGCCTCTGTCCGTCCTAAGGGCGGTGGACACGTGTCGGCTGCGTGTGCAACCTTTAAAAATCAGACGCACCCAGCTATGGTTTACTGCTGGCTTCGCCATTTGCTTTCCTTAATTGGGAAAAAAAATACCTGCTCTGCCAGAGTTAATAACTCTGCTACCCTCACGTTCTGTGACACATTAGCAGGAAAACAGCACAGTTATTAAACTTAGATTATACATTCACTAGAGGCAGTGGGGCCTTTCGTTTTCAAAAAAGGGAAAAAATTATATTTGGCCTGCAGTCTTGCGCCAATTTATTAGCTGCCTGTGAAATCAAATCACTGGTAATACAGCATGCTGAGGGGTAGGGGTAGGCCTAGAGGACGTGGACGCGGCCGAGGACGCGGAGGGCCAAGTCAGGGTGTGGGCACAGGCCGAGCTCCTGATCCAGGTGTGTCGCAGCCGACTGCTGCGCGATTAGGAGAGAGGCACGTTTCTGGCGTCCCCACATTCATCGCCCAATTAATGGGTCCACGCGGGAGATGGTTATTAGAAAATGAGCAGTGTGAGCAGGTCCTGTCCTGGATGGCAGAAAGTGCTTCGAGCAACCTATCGTCAACCCGCAGTTCTGCGCCGTCCACTGCTGCAAATCCGAATCCTCTGTCTGCTGCTCCTCCTTCCTCCCAGCCTCCTCACTCCACTACAATGACACCTGCTCAGGAGCGGGAACACTCCCAGGAACTGTTCTCGGGCCCCTGCTTAGATTGGGCAGCAGCGGTTCCTCTCCCACCAGAGGAGTTTATCGTCACTGATGCCCAACCATTCGAAAGTTCCCGGGGTCCGGGGGAAGAGGCTGGGGACTTCCGCCAACTGTCTCAACAACTTTCTGTGGGTGAGGAGGACGATGACGATCAGACACAGTTGTCTTGCAGTGAGGTAGTAGTAAGGGCAGTAAGTCCTAGGGAGCAGCGCACAGAGGATTCGGAGGAAGAGCAGCAGGACGATGAGGTGACTGACCCCACCTGGTGTGCAACGCTTACTCAGGAGGACAGGTCTTCAGAGGGGGAGTCAAGGGCATCAGCAGGGCAGGTTGCAAGAGGCAGTGCGGTGGCCAGGGGTAGAGGCAGGGCCAGACCGAATAATCCACCAACTGTTTCCCAATGCGCCCCCTCGCGCCATGCCACCCTGCAGAGGCCGAGGTGCTCTAAGGTCTGGCAGTTTTTCACAGAGACGCCTGACGACCGACGAACAGTGGTGTGCAACCTTTGTCGCGCAAAGCTCAGCCGGGGAGCCAACACCAACAGCCTCACCACCACCACCATGCGCAGACATATGATGGCCAAGCACCCCACAAGGTGGAACGAAGGCCGTTCAGCGCCTCCGGTTTGCACCCCTGCCTCTCCCCCTGTGCCCCAACTTGCCACTGAGATGCAACCCCCCTCTCAGGACACAGGCACTACCGTCTCTTGGCCTGCACCCACACCCTCACATCCGCTGTCCTCGGCCCCATCCAGCAGTGTAGTTCAGCGCACCGTCCAGCCGTCGCTTGCGCAACTGTTGGAGCGCAAGCGCAAGTACGCCGCCACGCACCAGCACGCTCAAACGTTAACCGTCCGCATAGCAAAATTCATCAGCCTTGAGATGCTGCCGTATAGGGTTGTGGAAACGGAGTCCTTCAAAAGTATCATGGAGGCGGCGGCCCCGCACTACTCAGTTCCCAGTCGCCACTACTTTTCCCGATGTGCCGTCCCAGCCCTGCACGACCACGTCTCCCGCAACATTGTACGCGCCCTCACCAACGCGGTTACTGCCACGGTCCACTTAACTACGGACACGTGGACAAGCACAGGCGGGCAGGGCCACTACATCTCCCTGACGGCACATTGGGTGAATTTAGTGGAGGCTGGGACAAAGTCAGAGCCCGGGACCGCTCACGTCCTACCCACCCCCAGAATTGCGGGCCCCAGCTCGGTGGTGGTATCTGCGGAGGTGTATGCTTCCTCCACTAAAGCACCCTCCTCCTCCTCCTCTGTCTCGCAATCAAGATGTGTTAGCAGCAGCATGTCGCCAGCAGTCGGTGTCGCGCGGTGTGGCAGCACAGCGGTGGGCAAGCGTCAGCAGGCCGTGCTGAAACTACTCAGCTTAGGCGATAAGAGGCACACGGCCCACGAACTGCTGCAGGGTCTGACACAGCAGACCGACCGCTGGCTTGCGCCGCTGAGCCTCCAACCGGGCATGGTCGTGTGTGACAACGGCCGTAACCTGGTGGCGGCTCTGCAGCTCGGCAGCCTCACGCACGTGCCATGCCTGGCCCACGTCTTTAATTTGGTGGTTCAGCGCTTTCTGAAAAGCTACCCACGCTTGTCAGACCTGCTCGTAAAGGCGCGCCGGCTCTGTGCACATTTCAGCAAGTCCCACACGGACGCTGCCACCCTGCGGACCCTGCAACATCACTTTAAGCTGCCAGTGCACCGACTGCTGTGCGACGTGCCCACACGGTGGAACTCTACGCTCCACATGTTGGCCAGGCTCTATGAACAGCGTAGAGCTATAGTCGAATACCAACTCCAACATGGGCGGCGCAGTGGGAGTCAGCCTCCTCAATTCCTTTCAGAAGAGTGGGCCTGGTTGGCAGACATCTGCCATGTCCTTGGTAATTTTAAGGAGTCTACCCAGGTGGTGAGCGGCGATGCTACAATCATTAGCGTCACCATTCCTCTGCTATGCATCTTGAGAAATTCCCTGCAAACCATAAAGGCAGCTGCTTTGCGCTCGGAAACGGGGGCGGGGGAAGACAGTATGCCGCTGGATAGTCAGGGCACCCTCCTGTCTATTTCTCAGCGCGTACAGGAGGAGGAGGAGGAGCATGAGGAGGATGAGGAGGAGGGGGAAGAGACAGCTTGGCCCGCTGCTGACGGTACGCCGGCTGATTGCCTGTCATCCTTTCAGCGTGTATGGCCTGAGGAGGAGGAGGAGGAGGAGGAGGAGGATCCTGAAAGTGATCTTCCTAGTGAAGACAGCCATGTGTTGCGTACAGGTACCCTGGCACACATGGCTGACTTCATGTTAGGATGCCTTTCTCGTGACCCTCGCGTTGCACGCATTCTGGCCACGACGGATTACTGGGTGTACACACTGCTCGATCCACGGTATAAGGAGAACCTGCCCACTCTGATTCCCGAAGAGGAAAGGGGTTCGAGAGTGTTGCTATACCACAGGACCCTTGCGGACAAGCTGATGGTAAAATTCCCAGCCGACAGCGCTAGTGGCAGAAGGCGCAGTACCGAGGGCAAGGTAGCAGGGGAGGTGCGAAGATCGAGCAGCATGTACATCCCAGGCAGTGCAACAGTCTTTAAGGGCCTGGCCAGCTTTATGGCTCCCCACCAAGACTGTGTCACCGCTCCCCAGTCAAGGCTGAGTCGGCGGGAGCACTGTAAAATGATGGTGAGGGAGTACGTAGCCGATCGCACGACCATCCTCGGTGACGCCTCTGCCCCCTACAACTACTGGGTGTCGAAGCTGGACACGTGGCCTGAACTAGCGCTGTATGCCCTGGAGGTGCTTGCTTGTCCTGCGGCTAGCGTCTTGTCGGAGAGGGTGTTTAGTGCGGCTGGGGGAATCATCACAGATAAGCATAGCCGCTTGTCAACCGACAGTGCCGACAGGCTAACACTCATCAAGATGAACAAAGGCTGGATTTCCCCAGACTTCTGTTCTCCACTAGCGGACAGCAGCGATACGTAAGCAATACGTAGGCTGCACCCGCGGATGGAAGCTACGTTCTCTCTCACCATCCAAACGGGGAAATTTCTGCTTCATCAATCTGTGTCTAATATTCCTCCTCCTCCTCCTGCTCCTCCTCCTGAAACCTCACGTAATCACGCTGAACGGGCAATTTTTCTTAGGGCCACAAGGCTCACTCAAATAATTTTTCTGAACAATTTTTATAAGTTTCAATGCGCTTAAAAGCGTTGGAACTTTAACTTGAACCAATTTTTCGTTACACTGGGCTGCCTCCAGGCCTAGTTACCACTTAAGCCACATTAACCAAAGCGATTAATGGGTTTCACCTGCCCTCTTGGCTGGCCATGGCCAATTTTTCTGATGTACATTAGTACTGTTGATACAGCAATTTTTGTGGGCCCTCGCCTACAGTGTAATCAAATTAATTTTTAGCCCACCTGCATTAAGCGCGACATTACTACCTCAGCTGTGTTGGGCAATGCAATGGGATATTTCTATGTACCTCCGGTGGCTTCCTGGCACCCACCCATGCTGTGGGTCCACAGGGAATTATAAATGCATCTGTTTCCACTTATAAAGAAACCCAGTCTGACTGGGGCATGCAGTGTGGGCCGAAACCCACCTGCATTAACCCTTTCCAGTCCACTGTCTGACCTGTGAAGACATTAGGGTTTAAGGCTGTACAGCTCCGTTGTTGGTAGACGTCCGTCGGGGTTCTCTTACTGTATATTGCCAGCCTCTCTGCTGTCGGAGCCTATCCTACGTGTCAGCTCATGCAGTACTGGCTTTAGCCAGCATATAGCGCCGTTGTATAACGGCAGAAAAAGAGTAAGCCCCCTAGGAAAACCATATACAAATTGGATTGGAAAGGGTTAAGCACAACATTACTACCTCAGCTGTGTTGGGCAATGCAATGGGATATTTCTGTGTACCGCCGGTGGCTTCCTGGCACCCACCCATGCTGTAGGTGCACACAGAGTTTTTACTGCATCTGTACACTTATAAAGAACCCCAGTCAGACTGGGGCATGCAGTGTGGGCCGAAGCCCACCTGCATTAAGCACGACATTACTACCTCAGCTGTGTTGGGCAATGCAATGGGATATTTCTGTGTACCGCCGGTGGGTTCCAGGGAGCCACCCATGCTGTAGGTGCACACGGAGTTTTTACTACATCTGTACACTTGAAAAGAACCCCAGTCAGACTGGGGCATGCAGTGTGGGCCGAAGCCCACCTGCATTAAGCACGACATTACTACCTCAGCTGTGTTGGGCAATGCAATGGGATATTTCTGTGTACCGCCGGTGGCTTCCTGGCACCCACCCATGCTGTTGGTGCACACGGAGTTTTTACTACATCTGTACACTTATAAAGAACCCCAGTCAGACTGGGGCATGCAGTGTGGGCCGAAGCCCACCTGCATTAAGCACGACATTACTACCTCAGCTGTGTTGTGCAATGCAATGGGATATTTCTGTGTACCGCCGGTGGCTTCCTGGCACCCACCCATGCTGTAGGTGCACACGGAGTTTTTACTACATCTGTACACTTATAAAGAACCCCAGTCAGACTGGGGCATGCAGTGTGGGCCGAAGCCCACCTGCATTAAGCACGACATTACTACCTCAGCTGTGTTGGGCAATGCAATGGGATATTTCTGTGTACCGCCGGTGGGTTCCAGGGAGCCACCCATGCTGTGGGTCGACAGGGACTTCACAATAGGGAGTTGTACCTGCCTGTGTCTATGAATTAAAAAGCCCGGTCTGACTGGGGCATGCAGACACCTTGACAGAATGAATAGTGTGTGGTACATAGGTTCCCCATTGCTATGCCCACGTGTGCAGCTCCTGATGGCGGTGGCACAGGATTCAATTTCTCATTGCTTCTGTACAGCATTGTGGGCTATCGCTCCGCCACTTTTAAAGAGGGTCGCTGCCTAGCCGTGCCAACCTCTGCAGTGTGTGCCTGCGGTCCCTCGTCATGGCAGACGCACTTCTAAATAGACATGAGCGTGGTGTGGCATGAGGGCAGCTGAAGGCTGCCCAGGGACACTTTGGTGTGCGCTGTGGGGGGGGGGGGGGAGGGGGGGCGGTTGGGCAGCATGTAACCCAGGAGAAGTGTCAGTGGAGTGTCATGCAGGCTGTGATTGTGCTTTGTTGGAGGTAGTGTGGTGCTTAGCAAAGGTATGCCATGCTAATGAGGGCTTTTCAGAAGTAAAAGTTGTTGGGAGGGGGGGGGGGGGCCCACTCTTGCCGGTATTGTGGCTTAATAGTGGGACCTGTGAACTTGAGATGCAGCCCAACATGTAGCCCCTCGCCTGCCCTATCCGTTGCTGTGTCGTTCCCATCACTTTCTTGAATTGCCCAGATTTTCACACATGAAAACCTTAGCGAGCATCGGCGAAATACAAAAATGCTCTGGTCGCCCATTGACTTCAATGGGGTTCGTTGTTCGAAACGAACCCTCGAACATCGCAGGAAGTTCGTTCCGAATAACGAACACCCGAACATTTTGGTGTTCGCTCATCTCTAGTAAATATGCAAAAAAAGAATAGTGTGTATAATTAATGAATGCTCTAATAGTAACGTTACCCTTAGAAAAACCCTTTCAAAAATGTTTTTGTTATTGCAGATTTTTAATTTAGGCACATGATTTTTTTATTCTGTCATCTTTGCACTTTGAATCTTATGTATCCAGAATTCTATAGCATGCATTATAGGATTAATCTCAAGTAAATATGCCGTAGTTGGTACATAAATCACGTCCTCTAAGTGCATTTTAACCCTTTAGCAATGTAACTTATTTTTTACCTGAAACGGTTTTATCAAGGAGTAGAATAAAAGTTGTTGTTTTTTTCCCCGAAACAGCAGCTTGTCAGTCCACGGCTGTGTCTCGTATTATAGATCAACTCCATTCACGTGAATGGGGATGACATTCAATACCAGACACAGCGGATAGAGAGACATTGTGTCTAGAAAATAAGCAGACATTTGTTTTAGTACTGGTCAAAACCTTTTAACGATGGATAAAATCCACCCCCTGCATGTGTTCCAACGATCATAGCCAGAGACCTTATATTTTAGGGAAGAGTTGAACTTTATATAGGAATTGCTTTGGCGTACTTATGATGTATTAAATAACTTTTCTTCATATTTAGTTGTAACCATTGGAGTAGCTTCTGAGTTGAATTTAAATATTGAGTTCCAGAATCATGCAAAGAATTTGAAAGACCGATTGTTTCTGTTCTTGGGGGTCTTATATAACAGACATGGCTTAGCCTGGTTTTCATTATGTTTTTGAGAAGTTAGAGCTGGTTCCGTCCTGGTTTCCATCCTCCATGCAGTAAACTGTATGGGGATGGAAACCAGGACAGAACCTAGATGGCAGCATAGTGGTGAGTATGTAAGGAGACATCCTTGGTGCCTGTGCCACATGTCTTTTTACACTAGATAGGAAAGCACAGAGAACAGTATTTTTCTTTGTAGTGTAAAAGACTGACAGGAATATTCACCCCTATGGTTCTATTCTGGTTTCCATCCCCATGCAGTTTTCTGCAAGGAAGATGAAAAATAGGACGGAACCAGCACTGGTTTCAGAAAACATAATGTGAAACCAGCCATAGAGCTTCAACAGACAAACATATGCACAAATACGCTGCAACGAAGTGTATTTGCACATGAGCAAGGGCTGTCCACAGGATCACACCCTCCTCCTTGATTTTTTTTAACATGCCATAGACGTCAATAGCAGCTTTCTGCGTAACACGCAGACAAATAAGGCGCTTCCTTTCTTTTCACAGGAATTGCACGTGAGAAACGCACTCATGAGAATGTTCGTCTGTTGAAGTCCTTACTGAAACACTTTTTTTTTATTTTCATGATAAATCAGTACTACATGTGAATACAATTTTTAAAACATCTTATTTTAGAAAATGACAACTTCCTCACCTTCTTGCAGCCACTGTTCTGCTTTTTTCTAGCTTCAGTTAATGTTAACAAAACTTCAGAGTATTTAAAATATTTTACAATGGCGATAAAGTAAACAGAGGGGAGGTCGATGCAGCTGCATTTTTTCTGTCAGTGTTTCAGTCAAACAGCATGAGGACAAGAAGGGAAGAAAGGACTAGGGAGAAGTATGTAAGTGACCTACAGTTCTGAGCATGATTTCCACCTCAAGGTGCAGTCAAACAAGCGATTTTTTTCATACATGTATAGGTGCAAAAAAATAATATCGCACATTGCATGTGTAAATAAAAAAGCTTCTAAAAGCGCTGATTGATCACAGAGTGCCTCTGATTGATCACAGCACTCAGCCAATCAGAGGCAGTGCTTTTAGGAGACAGGGATTTTTCAATCCCCGGCCAGAAGAAGCAAAGAAGCGTGAAGGGGACCAAATATTGGAAAAGGGTGAAAATGTGTTCCAAAAAGAAACAGAAACTTAGCGAACCAAGTTATCTCCAAGTCATTTTACATCAGTTAATAATTCTTGGTGCTGGTTATCCCAGAAGGATTTTTTTTACATGTGGTAGCAGTGAATGTGGAGCTTGTAGATACGGGATTAAAACTAAAAATTTTAAAACTGCAGATGCAAAATCTGAGTTTATTTTATCAATTGTGATAGTAAACATGATATTTACAACATATGCTGCACTTATTGTAATAACATTTAAACAAGCTGTACTATTCGCAAGTTAAAAGCACATATCATGGAGCATATTAATGACGTAGAGAAAAAAACAAAAATGTCTCAGCAGTGAAAAAACTTTTAAGACGAAGCGATTGGAGAAAGTTTGTCCTCAGCAGAGAGGCATTCTTGATTTTGACATTGGGAACTCGGTTACCAGTGCCTTTAAGGGCTCAGTCACACGGGTGTTTTGCCGTGCAAATTTTTGTGCGCATAACTGATGTGTTCAAAAATTTTCGTGACCGAAGCAGGTGTCACAGAGAATAAACCGCACCTAGCAGTGTTTATCTGCTCAAAAAGGGGTTTCCTTGGATGTGAAACCAGATGTAACAGCATACAAGGGTTTCACCTGTGGTCAATGGGGTCGGCAGCAGCTGTGGCAGCCCCAATGACATACAGAGAACATCGCGCTCCTCTGCTACAGCTGTAAATCCCCGCCTGCTGAAAGCTCCTCATAGCAGTGCAGGAGAAGAGCTGGCTGGACGCGGCTGAGCCCCAGCTGCTGCAGAGAGGTGAGTATAGATTTTTTTTATTTTTTACACATTTTTAGGATGGTTTTCAGGGAAGGGCTTATGTTTTATACCCTTCCCCCGAAAATCATTGCAGGGCTTGCTGGCAGCCCATTGCTTTCAATGGAGCCGGCTGTATTGCCGCCTTCATTGAATTCAATGGGAGAACATCGCGCTCCTCTACCATAGCTGTCGAACGAGCCTAAGAGGCAGCCCTCGTAAATGAGGAAGTAAACGAGCGCTGCCTCTTAGGCTCGTTCGACGTCATGTTGTTATACACGATCATTGATCATCAGCTTGGGTTGGAGTCTGTTAGGTGGCACCTGGCGAGATCTCAGTTCACTGACAACCAGTTGAACTTCACCTTGAGCCTGTTGGAGGATGTGCTTTGTAAAAATGTATTCATTTACAACGGCAGTCTTTACAGACAGCGACGCGGGTTGGCCATGGGGTCCAACATGGCCCCCTATTATGCTAATCTTTTTTTAGCACATGTGGAGGAAACGCACATCTATACTTCCCCAGCCTGGACCTTTGTCCAGTCTTGGTGGAGGTATATTGATGATGTGTTTTTTGTTTGGAGGGGCTCTGAGGAAGATCTCAAGCCCTTCCACTGTGAACTCAATGGTCTCGTGCCGTCCTTAAAATTCACTATCACCTACTCCCATGAGGAGATCCAGTTTCTAGATGTTAAGGTCATCAAGAAGGGTGATAAACTCATTACCGACATGTTTCGGAAACCAACTGACAAAAACAATGTTTTGAACTACTCTAGTTTTCACCCTCTGGGTACTTTGAGATCCCTTCCATGGAGCCAAATGCTCCGTGTGAGGAGGATAGCTAATGATTTGAGACTAGATTGGAGGACATGGCAATTAGATTTTTGAATCGGGGGTACCCGAGGGATATAGTACAAGGATACAAAGATTCGGTAAAAGAAAAAACGAGAGGTGAGTTATTATCTGCTAAGAAACCATCCAGAAGTCTCAATCGTGTTCCCTTTGTTACTACGTTCGCTACAATCAGCCCATCATTATCTAATATTCTAAGAAAGCACTGGCATATCATCTCTGTTAGTCATCCTGGTATCCAGGAATTCCAGGAACCTCCATTAATGTCATACCGGAGGGGAACCAATATTCGGGATAG